>NC_092876.1:120774095-120929095 GCF_028372415.1 Notamacropus eugenii
GACTCATTCATTACCTTATGAATTAATATATTTCATTTTAAAGCAATTCCAGGTGCTCAGGAGTTATTACATTGAACTGAATTCAATCTCCTTGTTAATATTTGTACATTGAATTTGCAACTGTGACAATGGAACTCATATAACATTCCCTGGATGATATGGGAGTGGAATACAGTAAAAGGTCAAGATTTTAAGTTGATGAGAATTTTGGTGACTTAGGGTATTTCCCTTTAATCTTTCCAGACAGTTATATGATGATGACTTCTTAAAGGGTGAGCTGCTAATATACCCATGGAGAAATAAATAATTATTTTGAGGAATAAATAATTGTTTTATATTTGCATAGGGCTTTACAATATGCAGTATGCTTTCATACGCATTATTAATTGGAACCCACAACAGACCCAGGAGGAATTTAATATACATATTATGATTTGCAATTCAAAGACAAGGCAATTAAAGTTCAGAAAACAAAAACGGGTAACATTCAGGTTCACTAACTCAAGAGTAGTATTTGACATAATGTATGCCTTAACATGGGACTACTTCAGGTAAATCCTAAAAAATAGAGTTATGTAAAAACAGAATGGGTTGACTCAAGAGTTGGTTGGTTTCCCTTTCTTTGATGATGGATGCTCATTTGTCATGTATATTCTAGTGAGAATTACTTTTCCGGTGCACTATATGGCCACTGAGATTCCTTGCAACTTGATTTAAATTTTGTGATTTTTGAGAATCCATGTATAGTAGAACTAAAATAGTCTTTAAAACACAGAGGAAAAGGATTCAAGGGCAAAGATAGGCATTATTTTAGCAGACTGATGGTAGGGTCAAAATAGGACAGTGAAGAAATACGGACAGAATAGGATTGAGAGGCTTGGAGAACATGAAAGAAGTGGAAGAACCGAAGATTGTATGAGTAAAAAACAGAAAACACTTAATCCATGAGTCAATAAGCATAAGTACCTACTATATATCGGACCATGTCCTAGACACTAGAGACACAAAGACAAAAATGAAAACCCTCAAGAAGCTTACATTCTATTGAGATGGATGAAACATTTCACAAAAAGTGAAGAAGAATGGGTTGAAGTGGATGTAATGTTTCACAATTAAGTAAAGAATAATGGGTTGGAATTGGACTAACAAGTAGGACACCAGGAAAAGCCTCTTGTAAGACACTGTACTTGAACTGGGTATTAAAGGGAGATAGACATTCCAAGAAGCAGAAATAAGGAGGACACTTATTCAAAAGCACAATAGTAGGAGATATGTTTTATACAGTGAATAAAGAAGACCATTTTGCCTGGGACATACACATCATAAAAGCAGGTAATGTGCAGTCAGTCTATAAAGACAGGCTACAGCCAGGTTACGCTTTCAATGAAATCAAAGAGTTTTGTATTTTAGGCTAAAAGCAAAGAGAAGATCCTGATGCTTCTTGAGCAGAGGACTGACATGGTCAGATATGTATCTTAGCTTCAGAAAGAATTGGTGTAAGACCCATTGTAGTCATTAGAGGATACTGAAATTTGAGACTTAAGATCTTGATGGTACTATGGTTTTGAGTGGTAGTAACATTAAAACATGACTCAGATACCCTGGCAGGTGTCTGAGCTACAATGGAGATGAAAAGAAGAGAAACTGAGGAATTCAATGAACTGTCAGTACAGAGTGCTCAAGGAGTCAATAATTCAGGCCTTCATTTCTTAGTTCCATTTCCTGTTCTCTTCCCAGTATTCTATATATTTCTTTGCTAGAGGATAGAATTTCAGATTTGGAAGGGACATTTTTAATTGGAAGAGTCTTTACAACGTAGAATGTCTGAAATGAGGTGGCTTTTAGACTACTGAATGTCAAAGAGGCAGAACTAGATATATAAATATCTACAGATCACACAGTGGCAGGACAGGAAGGGTCCTTTAATTATAAAATAGTAGAGCTGGATGGTTCTTAGAAAATAGAAGGTTAGAGCCAGAAGCAATCTTAAAATATAGAATGTCAGACTTGGAAGGGTCTTCAGAGATGTTCCTGATTACTCCTCATTTTTAAAAAGCAGGAAACAAAAGTTTAGAGTCATTAAATAAATTACCTTGGTCACATGATACTAGAAGTACATAGTACCTTTTTCATTCCATAGAGAGTTGTAATTATCTAGTTACAACTTTTGGAAGGATTGAATAAACTCATTTATGTTAATTTGTTACAGATAGGTATGATTCTTCTCAGAGATACTGGCATTTCAATGGAAATTTTCCTTTGAGATCCCAAGATAAAACTATGTAGTTCTGAATTTTCATGCCCGTGACACAGGTTGGAAGGAAATGTATCAGCCAAGGAAGCTACACAGTGTTATTCAAATTATTTCACAGATATCCCAATACAGAAAAACTTATCATTTATTATTGATCAGTGAACAGAGATTCTAGTCCGGGGATGTTTACCTGAGATCCATGATTTTATGTATGTGTGTATATACACACATATGATATATGTGTGTATATACACTTATAAGTATAAATGTACTTATATAATACAAATATGAATAGTTTCGATGTATTTATTTCTTTGTAAATCTATGTATTTTATTTAAGCATTATATGTGTGTATGTGCGTGTGTGTGTGTGTGGGTGGGTGTGTGTGTGGGTGTGGGTGTATGTGTGTACAGAGACAGAGAGAAACAAAGAGAGAGAGACATCTATATCTATATATCTCTGTATTTTCCTGAGAGGAGGTTCATCACTGCTTGTATCCAACTGTCAAAGGAATCTGACACATACATATTGCTAAGAACTCCTGATCTATCAGGAAACAGACTCCATGTACCTACCTGTCCCTGAGTAAGTGTTGAGAGCATTGTGCTTTACTTATATTTAATTAAGAATAAATTAAAAATCTTTATGGCTCTCGTCTTATGTGTCAGGGGCTATGGCAACAAAATATGAAATGATCCCTTCCTTCAAAAAGTTTATATTCTTGTGGTCAAGTGCTCTGAGTGCCATCGAGTCACAGAAATCAAGCATGTCTACAGCTTTAAACAAACCACATCCCCTCTCTGAACCTCAATTTCCTAATTTGTAAGTGATAACATTGAATTAGATAACAACTAATGTTCAATGAAAGTTTAAGATTCTAACTTAATTTTGAAAATGGGATATATGGAATCTATCTGGAAGGAATTCATAGTCTACTTTCTACACACTGTATCTGAACAAGAAGTCCATCTTTATCTCACTGGTAAATTTCTCTCAAAGGAATTTGAGAGGCTCTTAAGTTTGTCCTGGGTATATGCCACCAGCTTATTTTTGACCTGATCTTTGAATTCACATTTGTTTCCCTACCCCTTTACTTTCTTCCTTTGTCCTTCCTCTTCATCCGTTTCTCCTCTCCCTCACTTACTCCCTTCCATCTTTTTCCTTTTCCTTCCCTTTCCTTGCCTTCCTACCTTCCTCTCTCACCTCTCCTTTTAGAAATATTCCTTGGGCATTACGAAGGTGACAGACATTAGCATGTCTCTGAGGACTTCCTTTGAATTCATGTTGAATATACATGCTACATCACATGGTAGAATCCATGAAAATGTTTCTAAAAGTGTAGATGGTTCCAATCTTAATTACAGGAAAGAATGAAGTGGTATTCATCACCCAAACCATATTCTCTTCCTTACAATTAAATATAATTACATTCTTCCATACTGGAAAGAGAATAATGTTATTATTCTGTCTTTCTCAGGATAATGCTGTGATATGGAAGGTATGCTTTTAGAGATTCTCTGTGGGAAAGAAGGGCATTAAGGGAAGAATAATTTTGAAACTGGCAAGGAACAAGACTCCTCCAAGAGGTTTTACAAAATTCAATATTTTGGGTTACTCAGAGCTAGTCTGTGCAAATGATAAATTATTCTATCCCTTCTCAATAGTAAATTATACTAATAACATTTCTACTTTATTCAGATTCTAAAAATTGGTTCTGCGGGTAGGGGCACTGCTGTCGGTACATACCAATTTCCCCTGCCTGGCCTGTTCCCTGTGGCATGATTTTTTTTTCTCCTTAACAAACATTACTGAAATTAAAATCCAGTGACATAAAATATGAAAAGTAATAAATTTCAGAAAATCTGGACTACTTGAGGACATAGGGGAATGGAGGGTGAAATAAAAAAAAGTATGCCCATTTTTACTTTTCTTGAATTGCTAAAAGTAAATGTTATATGGGGAGGTAATGATGACTAAGCTGATGAAGACTATCTGGTTTTAGAGAGTGAGAGAGGACAGAAGAGGAAGCAGAAAATCCGATTTCCAATCCTGTCTCTTTGCTTATCAACTGCCTAATGATGAATAAATACATTTAATCTTACTTAACTTTCCTTTTTTTATCTTCAAAATGGGCAGGTCATGCTTCCAATCTAACCCAACTAAATACAAGAATCATTTGTTAGCTATCTCTTTGGTTCAAGTCATAGTGCTAAATATTGTGGACACAAAGACAAAATTCGAAACAACCTCTGCCTTTGAAGACAGGGAACATACAGCTTGTAAAAAAGATAAGCACAAACACAATAATATGAGGAGGAAGGAGAAAGTATGAACGTAAGAAACTCAATCAATCCATATTTATTAAGCTGTCTATTAAGTACCAGGCACTGTGTTAAGCACTGGGGATACAAAAAGTGACAGAAGACATCCCCTGCCTTCAAGGAACTTACAATCTATTTGTTGAGCTGACAAAAGTTGTATGTGATCAGAAACTTAAAGGAAGCTAAAAATACTAAGTAACAGAAATGTGAAGGAATATAGAGAATATGTAGGAGAGGACCTATGGAAAGTTGTGGAAAGAAGGTAAGAAACAACTGTTTATAAAGCAATTAATATTATGTTGCTTTAATTGTGTTTACAAGAGGAATTGCTTACAAATCTTATCCTTTTTGTTCCTCATAACAAACTGGGAAAGTAGGTAATATTGTTATTCTCATTTTATAGTTGAAGAAACTGAGGCAGACAGAGATTAAGTGACTTGCCCAGGTTACATAGCTACTGGAAGCAGCTAGGTGACATAGTGGGTAGAAAGTCAGGCTCAAAGTCAGGAAGATTCACCTTCTTGAGTTCAAATCTGGTCTTAGAAATTTTCTAGCTGTGTGACCCTGGGCAAATCACTTAATTCTGTTTGCCTCAGTTTCCTCATCTATAAAATAATCTGGAGACAGAAATGGCAAACCATTCCGATATCTTTGCCAAGAAAACCTCAAATGGAGTCACAAAGAATCAGACACAATTGAAACAAATGAGCAACAGCAGAGCCGCTAATTGTCTGAGGCTGGAGTTGAATGCATATCTCCTTAACTCCAGGCCCAGTACTCTATCCGTTCTTCTGCCTAGCTGCCTAAGTTGGGGGAGGAATGCTGAATTTTAGGAAAAGCAGGTAAGCTGGTATAGTTGGAAAGTGGGGCATGCAAAGGGGAATAATGAGAAATAAGTCTCAAAAAGTGTCATGAAGCTATATCAAAAAGGGCTTTAGATGTCAAACTGAGAGGTTCAGATCTATGTATATATACATATGTACACATACATACATGTATACACACACAAAAATATGTAGTTTGTATATATCTGCATGCATATCTATGTGTATATACGCATGTGTATTTGTGTATGTACACTTACACAACATTTATGAAGAGATATACATACACATACACAATGTATATGTGTATATACATATATAACACACATGAAGACATTCACATATATTGACACAATACATACAAACATACATACATACGTGTGTGTGTGTGTGTGTGTATGCAGACAGAGGTCCAAATCTTCATGGAACAAATTCCTTTAGTAAAAAGATTTTTTCTATAAAACTTGGACTCAGGCAAAGGGTCACACTTGAAGACCTGGAGGGCCATTTGTAGCCTCAAGGCCACAGATTCCTCATGTCTGCTTATGCTTATAAACCCATCACCTTAAATTTTATTGCTAGTAAAATTGAAGAAAAGGTGAATACAAAGATAATTGACAAACATATAGAAAATGATGAATTAATTTAAAAGGGCCAGTGTGGCTTCAACAAAAGCAAGGCATGTCAATTATTAAACTGGTAAATAAAAGTAATCCTTTGGATACAATATAGCTAAATTTTTGAAAAATTATCTCATGCTATTCTTATGGAGGGAAGATATAGATTAGATGATAATACAATGAGATCAATCAGGAACTGGTTGAATGGTAAAACTCAGAGGAGCTGGTCATGGTTCCTTGGCAATGTGGCAAGAAGTCTGCAGTGTGATACCAGCAGATTCTGTGCTTGTTTCTGTTCCCTTTAGTATCTCTGTGAATAACTTGGATAAAGACATAAGTAATATGGTCATCTAATACGCAGATGACACTAAACAGAAAAGAATAGTTTAGCACACTGAATGAAGGAATTCAAGTCCAAAGACATCTTGACTGCTTAGAACACTAGAATGAATCAAATAAGATAAAATCCAATAGGGATGAGTGGTAAGTTTTGCCTTTTAGGATAAAATAAAAATCAATTTCAATATTATGAGTTGGAAGAGGAGACAGAAATTCTGAAAGAGAATTGGAGTGTTAGTGATGGCAAGCTGACTGCATCAGCAGTGTAATACCATAGCTGAGAAAAAAGTCCAATCTGTTATGTTTGGCATTGAAAGGGGCATAGGTTTCAGGAGTTTAGAGGTGATAGAATCATTCTTTACTGCCATTGTCATTTTTGAGGATCCTTATATAATAAGGATATTGATAAATTAGAGAATGTCCAGAGGAAGGAATTAGGGATGGTGAAAGGCCTTGTAATAATGACATACCAGTTTTGGTTTAAGGAACTGGACATGTTTAGCCCAGAGAAAAGACTTGCAGAGGGGGTCATGGTAGTCCTTTTCAAGTATTTGAAGTATTTATGTTGTGAAAGGGAAAATAATCTTTTTTTTTTCTCTTTCTGTTTCTTCTCAGAGGACAGAAATATTGTCAATGGCTGGAAGTTGCAAAGAAACCAATTTAGGCTTGACCTCAGGTGAAAAAAATATTCTCACAAATTAGAAATATCCAAATGTTTTACCTTTCCCCCCGAAAAAATTTCAAGAGATATTGGGTTTCCCCTCCGTGAGGGTCCAAAAACATAAGTCTGGGTTATGTTACAATGACATTTATTTTGTGCATGGATTCTGCTAGATGGTTACTTAGATCCCTATCAGTTCTTTAATTTTATGATGCAATAATTTACCTAATGAACACTCCTTTATAATAAAGAGTGAGAAAGTAAATAGATCACTCAATACAGTATCCCAGTCTCAACATATGCAACTTTCCAAACCAATTGTCACCAGTGCCACTAATGAAAGGGAAGTTTCATTTCCTTATCTTCTGTCTATGAACATGATTGGTCATTATAATTTCTCAGTATTTAGCATTATTTTACTGTTTTTTTTATTTCAATTAACAGCATAAATCATCAGGCATATCATTTTCCTGATTCTAATTCCTTCACTTTATCAGTTTATAAAAATCTATCCATATTTTTTGAATAACAAATGTTCATCATTTTAATGATGCAATACTATTTCATTCTGCCCTTCCAAAGTTTGCTTTTGTTTTTTTTTAACCTGATAGTAGTGTAAGTTTCTTGCCCCTGCCTTGTTCTAACATGGTTCCTTGATGACAATAGAGATCCCTTCTAACTTGGCTATTACAGTGATACTAAGAAGTCATCATTCCTTAATCTTTAAGATCTTAAATATCTATGGTATGCTGAACTGGGAATTAGGAGATCTAGATTTAAATCCAGTTTTACCACTAACTAGGTGGGTTGCAGGGAAGTGTGACTCCTTGCAAAAGGATAGAATTAGATCAGATGATCCTCAAAATTCTTTTCACTTCTGTTTCTCAGGGCTCCCATTATTCTAACATCCCTCTCATCATCAACCATAATTTTATGGATAGTAAATATGTGGATGATATATCAAGTAAATTAAAAGCATTTATTTTTGCTCTTTAGGACTTAAAAAGATGCTTCTAAAACAGATAAAACATTCATAGTAATTTAGAGAAAGGTCAATTTTTTTTAAGATTTCACCTCAGTTCATAATATTACTATGATTAAAAAATATTTGGTTAAAAACATATTGAAGATGTATGTTTTCAGAGAGATTGTAACTCTCCTTAACATCGACCTACTACTATTAATCTCTCTGAATTCAAATACAAATGGAGAATATATCCAAGAAACATCTGGGCTCATTAAATACATCATCAAAATTGTATCAGAGCTAATCTTTAAGAATATTTATTTCTAAAGCACATTTACTACCCCTCCTCCCCACGTACGCTCAGCAGAATGCAAGGTTCTTTAGGCCCAAATTTGTCTCCCTATCCCTCAGTACAATAGCTTGTATGTAGGTGCTTAATAAGTAGTTGTTGGATTGGACTATGCCATCACCTCTTACAAGGAAAACTAATAAACCTCTGCCATTAATACACACAATTTATTATTTTTTAAAAGTATTTCTAGTTCAGAAAAAGTTCAGCTATATCCCTATGGTCTGTGCAATTATTTCATTCTTAGAAGTTATATAAGATTCAGCTAGGTAAAGATCTAAGACCTTCTGATTGATTCATAATATAAGAAGAAACCAAGATTAACACAAGTAGATGTGATGGTATATATCATACCTGACACAGACATGACTAATTTTAAGGTGGAAAGACAATTTTCAAAAGTATCGGGGAAAAAAAAAACACCTTTAGACTTGAATATCAAAAATACATTCTTTGAACCCTCAAACCTTGGAAAGCTAGAAATGAAAGGGAATTTAGAGAGCATTTGGTCCTAACTTCCACATTATAGAAGAGAATTGGGGGCAAATCTCTATCACTGTGTCTTTATATCATCCCTGTATGGATCATCTCAGCTCATTGACAAATACCCATAGTCAAGTTCACATAAACAGAAATCCTCTTGAGAAGTTTGAAGAAACTGTCCCATGTGGAACTTACCATCTTTGCTTTCTTAAATGCACATTAGATTTATTTAATTTGATGCAAATCTGTCAATTATTGGTTATCAGTGAAGTCCTACTCTTATTACTATGTTCTTCATTCATTTGGTGTCTCATTTTTATCCATTAGTTTATGCCCAGATTAATCACTGATAAGGCTGACTTCAAGCTTTGTGCAAAATATGGTCATCTGCAAACTACTTGCAACAAAAAATAATTTAATATGATTTCATTTGTCATAGCAATGGTCATGTATATATTCTACTGAAACTAGGTTAAGCTACAACCTCTAACCTTGACCAAATGAATATGAATTTATTTGGTTTCCATATTTAATCCTCTGATAATTAAATATACATTTCATGCTACAAAGATTTTTTTATCATTCTCTTTTGTTTTGGTCTTAATTCTATGGTTTAAAAAATTAATATTACAGTAAGGAAACAAAGGACAAAACTCTTAAAGAAAACACTTCAACAATTGTTAGAGATATCATTATGGGTTTTGATGTAAGAAAGTCCAGTGTTTCAATAATAATTCAAGCCCAGAATGAAAAATGATAACTAATACCAAAACGTAAAGTTAAGTACAATTGGAAACAAATAAAAATATGACATCAAGAGTAAAAAAAAATTCTGCCAAATAGCCTAACAAATCTGCAAAAGTAGTAAAAGAGATTTAAAATGAATCTGGAATCTGAAACAATTATTACTGAATTTTCTAGAGTGTTCTGTAGGCTTCATGACCTGGGAAGAACAGTAACAAGATGATTTAAATATGAAACCAAAAATGAGTGATAATTGTTGTTATGAAGAAAAGGAAATGCTTATCATGGAAAAGATAATATAAAGACCGGAATATTGATGCTTGGGGAAAAAAAAAGTTGTTGTTGTTTTACCCCTTGGTTAAACTCATTTTGTTTTAAATTCAAGCCTTTAAACCTACTGTCAGAAGATCAAGTGAACCTTTATAATTTGACCAATGATATCAGACAAGAAAACGTGCTCAAAAATATTTTGAGAATTTTCACTTCTAATAGACCTGGGGATTTTGTTAAATTGATGGAATGGCAAATTTTAAACAAATTTATTCAATGGACAAAGATAAACATTTTTCAATAGCCTGGGAGCTTCACTTATCTGAAACTATATTGATGGGATTTAATTAATGCTAGATTTGGATGAATAGACTGTTTATGTAAATAACAATTAATATTTTATATGATTTCATAATTAAGAATTAAAGAATGAGCCAAAGTCTTTAGAACCTAATGCCACATTATGTAAAACAGGGGACAAGAGCAAAAGAAGGACATGCTGTATATTAAAATATTTGAATAATACAGAAACTTGGAAGTTTTAGTGTATGACATTAAATTTTAGTTGCTGCAGTTTGTAATAGTTAATTTATAAGCAATCGTGCAATGGTCATAATGTAATGCAGATAGTTAGATTGAAAGTTCTTGTTCATCTTCAAAAAATGAACTTATGTAATTCTTAGAGCCATCTTGCTCTTCTATGTTACGCCACAACTCTTGATCCATAAGCAGATATGCACTGGACTGAATAGGACAAAAATATTTTAAGGCACAATTGACAACATATCTAGCTAAGGAAATTATCACAAGGACATTCAAACATGAAAATGGAAGAGAGAATAGAAGTAGAAAATATGGAAAAGATTTGTAAAAAAACAAATCTCAATCAAATGATCTCTTGAATAATGATAACTGAACTACTATACTGAAATTCTAATAGCAGAGACTATGATGCATTTACAGAGAAAGTAAGATTGCCACTAAAGAGGAAAAAAAATGTGATAAAGTTAGCTTGTTTGTACAAAGTACATATAGAAAAGCTTTTGTTGGAAGCAATATAATTGTGAGGTTATTGAAGGGCTGATAATATATAAGATATACAAACAGGGAAAAGAAAATGTTCAAGAAAAATGCAGATTATTTTTGAGCCTGAAAAAAATGATGATTAAGAGAATATGAACAACTTCGTACTTAAGTTCTTATTTTCCCATCTATGCAACATCTTTCAAAGCTAATTATATATTAGTTCTTCAATTAGGGCATCAATTACGAACAAGCAATTTTTGAATGCTATTTTGAACAATGGACCTCATCTTTTAACTAAGAGAGTCACAGAAAATAAAACATGTCATTTTGCTTATTCCTTGTTGATGATGACAAAATGACAAGATTGAATAAAATAACATCATATGATGGCTTTTGCATAAACATGTCTCTCTGCCATACATCAAAGTGCATTCAGGACTCTTGTAAAATGTAAGAGGAGTGATCCTGTTCATTGACCCTTGATAAACATTGGATGAGATGCAAATCAAGGAAATTTATGCTCTTTTAAAGTGTTCACCATTGGAATGGAAGCGATTTAGTATGCACTCCAAGTTATATGGATGTTAAGGTGCAAGTTGTAGGCATATCTCACCTTCTGAGTTCAGTGTTGAGATAAAATGAAGTAATTGAATGAACAAAAGTGGTTTACTTTGCCCAAACATAGCAAGGGTATCAAGGGACACTTAGATTCTCTGCTCTTACTCCATACCCGAATCTGCATCTTGAAATGAATCTGTTCTTTATTTTTCTAGTGGTATCAGGCACCCACTAAGGCTGAGTAGTACTGACTACATGGTAAACACTGGTTCTATCACTCTCCTGCTTGTGGTTAGAAATCTGTTGATTACATCACACCATGATACACTGCTGTGTCTCCTGGAATAGATTTATGTTTGCTCGGAGGAGTTTGACTTGTCCATCCCCATTGGAAAAACCAAGTAGATGAAAAAAGACAATTGTACAGATTTGGCAGACATCTGGATGGATGTCGTATAGATCTTATCCTATGGTGTGCATACTTGGGAAATGCAGTACAAATAGAAAAACTTAGCTGTTTAAGAGATGAGAAAGGAAAAGGGATTTGACTAAAAGACTTTTTAGAAATTACTAAGATCTTATAGTAATCCCAAGATTTTCCTGAAAGTAAAGGCTCATATTTTCAATGCAAAAATGTGGAACATGAGTGCCTTTGAATTAATAAAAATGAGTACCACACTAAGGACAATGGAGAGGTGCATGGTAGCTGTGAGTAGGTGGGAAAATTTAATAAACATTGAGTTCCCAACTGAAGGAATGAAGAGTGATTTCTAGTAATTGCATGAAAATAATTTGAATATTTTTGAGGGGTGTCATGTCAAGAGCAAGGTATGATGGGCAGACATTCACAGTATTCCTGTGATATCCTTGCAATATCAGAGTAATATCAGAAATCATTTAGGGTTGATTCCTGGTGGCAAACACTTGGAAGAACACAGAAAATAGAAAGATGGGCATATATGGATGAATTTTGAACTCAGTTATTGGAGGGAATCTCCCAAATTGATTAAAGATCTATCTGGGTAATAATACATGATAATACATTGCATAGATAGGTGTTTTGTTTTTCTTTTCAAAACAAATATTAATTGATGTGTTTTTTAACATCATCAAAGTTTCCAGCAGTATATTTCTCCCTCTTCCTCCCTGAGAGCCATCCAACATAAAATAGCATGTTTTTAAAGATTAAAAAAAAAGAAGCAGTCATCATAACTGATTGGTATATCAAAAAAGTCTGAAAATATGTGCAATGTGAAACATTTATGTGAAGAAGTAAGCTGGGATTTCTTACATCTCTTGAGTCATTTTTGTTCTTTAAAATTTTGCAACAATTACTGTTTTTTCCATTTCCCTTTCTATTTTTGCAGTCATTTTTATATTTTTGACTTTGCTTATTTTATTTTGCATCAGTTGATGTAGAATTTTTAATACTTCTCACTATTTACCATATTCTTTCCTCATAGTGCACTAATATTTTCTTACATTCACATACCCCAATTAGTATTCTTGTTGTCATTCACTTGTTCAGCCATGTCCTACTGTACATGACCCCATGTACCTTGTCCATGGGGGTGACTTCACAAAGACACTGGAGTGGATTGCCATTTTCTTCTCCAGTGCGTCCCCATTTTACAGATGAGAAACTGAGACAAAGAGAGGTTAAGTGGGTTGCCCAGCATCACATTACTAACTAGTAATTATTTGAGGCATCATTTGAACTCAGATCTTCCTGACTCCAGGCCTTGTTTCCTACCCCACTGCATCACCTAAAAGGTCAGTTTTGTTTATTCATTCCAAAATCAATGGACATCTACTTTGTTTTCCATTCTTCGGTATCCTCCCCCCCCCAAAAAAAAATCCTTCCATAAATATTTTGATTTATGTTGGGACTTTTGGCATCAAGGCTTCCTTGAGGTATGGGCTCAGTAATGGAATCTCTAGACCAAAGGATGTAGTTATTTTAATCACTTTATACGCATACTTCCAAATTGATTTCCAAAATGGCTGTGCCAATTCACAGCTCCATAAATAACATACTAATGTTTTGATCTTCTTACAACCCCACCAGCATAAATGATTCTAAACTTTTATCACCTTTGTCAATTTGTAGGGTGTGAGATAAACCTGAGTGAATTTTTATTTGCATCCTTTTCATTTTTATTGCTTTGGAACTTTCTTTCAATAGTCATCTTTTAGGTATCAGGACATCAAGGCAGCACATTGGATAGAGTGTTGGACCTAGAGTCAGGAAGACTCTTCTTTCTGAGTTCAAATGCAGCCATAGACACTAACCCTGGGCAAATCACAACCCTATTTACTCAGTTTCCTCATCTGTAAAATGAGTTGGAGAAGGATATGGCGAAGCACTTTAGTAACTTTCCTAAGAAAAGCCCAAATGGGGTCATGAGTAAGACATGACTAAAAACTGATTAAGCAACAATAGGTCATTTATTTAAACTTGTATAATTGCTTCTCTAATTTGTTGACTTTTAAAGCAAGGATTGTGTTGGTATGATTCCTAAAAGGACTTATACCTGCGGTATTTCCACCCATGTTTTGAGGACCAACTCAAATGTCACCTATACTAGAACATTTTCCTTGTTTTGTACGTACTTTCTGAAATTGAGTTGTACAAGTGGACAAGATCTTCACTATAAGTCAGCTGAATTCGATTCAACATGGATGTAAGTGTCTCCTGAACTGAAATTCCAAATGTGAATCGTGTAATATGTAACCATCAATTACTGCCTAATGCAAATAAGCAGATCTTTTACATATTTGGGGAACTTTTTGGAGAAGTAAAGGAATTATAAGAATCAACAGTTTGGAAAAAAAAAAAAAGATTACTCCTAGAAAAAAAAACAGCAATGCTAATAATAACGACAACATAGCTAACATTCATATAGCACTTTGATATCTGCAAAGAACTTGACATTGTTACTCATTCATGCTATGGAGGTGACTGTTTATCAAAAGATGTACCAATGTGGCATCAATTGATAGTGGAACAAATTTCTGGCCAGCTTCTACAAGGTTGGAAAGGAAAAAGTTCTAGTCCAATGATGAGCTGTAGTTCCTAATTGAGAATTAGCCCAGCTAAGTTTTAGAAAATTCCTTATTTGAAGATGTCCTACCAAATGATGGATCATGTTTGTCCACAGAAATCCAGAAACTTGTATGGTAGAAAAGAGTTGCAGTCTAAATTGGTGAAAAGATAAGTGACACAAATGAGACCCTTGAAGGAAAGGATGCTTGGTATTATTATATTGGTTTAATAAGAGTAACAGTAGCAGTGATAGCTGTATCTCTCATTTCTATAATGATGCTTCATAAACTAATTAATACATATTATTTGAACTGTCATACTACCTCTGCTAAAATAGGTAGTTATTATTATATCTGTATCATAGATAAGGTTACTCAGTCCTAAAGAGGTCAAGTGATTTAAACAAGAACATACGACATGGAAATGTTTAAGCCAGCAAAGAAACCTAAGTCTTCTCATTCCAGCTCGATCCCCTCTTGTTTCTATTTTTTTTTCATTTTTAGTGCATTAAATTCTTTACTAAGACAGTGACTGAAACTTTATCCCAGTGCACAAAAGTGTGCAAATATAAAAGTGTGAAATTTAAAAATTGCTTAACTTCCATCTTAACAATAATTCTGTTCCTTTAGCAAAGTACAGACAAGTAATCAAGTTTAATTGGTTCAATTAAGAAAATAGTAGATGATGCACTTCTTTGTCAAAGCAGTCAAATGTCACGCAAGTTCCTACTAAGGCTGGACCCCCTTTTCTTCTCCTCACTCCAACCTTTTCCAGAAGCATTTCACTTTCCCAGCTCTGACCCTCCTGGGATTGGTGTAATAGGGCCTTGGTCTATCCACAATAGAACATGTCTAACTTATTTCTGCTCATAGTTGATTTGAGAGTGTTATTTACTGCTGCTTCCTCCGTCTCCTCTGCAAAAAAAGCTGGTTATCATTCCATTTCTGTATAATCAGAGAAATTGATCTAATTGTTTCTAGATACTATTATATAGCTAATTTATATATATTTTTAATTACTACATTTTCCTTCATTTACTTAGATTTCTATAAAAAAAAATAAAATTATAATCCTTTTCAGTGGTATGGTTCCAAACTTCTGTCAGACACTCTTTTCCCCCCAGGACTCACCTCCTAGGACTAAAGCCATAACAACAGGTAGCAGAAAGCTGATCATTTTATAGCTGAGAATAACTTAATTTGCCCCTAATCATGTTTATTTGCCTCTGACTTCCCTGAGGCCTGAATAACTCATGTGACTGTCATCCACAGGTGGGCTAAGCTCTGAAGGAGGCTGAGCTCAACTCAGGGCAGAAATTTGAAAATTGGCATCACTGGGATTTGACATCTTCAGTAAAGTAAGGCATTGTATGAATATCAATCAAGGGATACAGGGGAACTGGATATTATACCTTGCTGAGATAGGACTGTTTGAAACACAGATATAGCCACACCAGTAGCTATTATTAAATTTCTACTTTTTGTTTGACTTATCCTCTGCATCTTGGACCTCTAAGAAGTGAAATTTGGAATAGATCAGATCTGTTCTTCCTTTGAATTCTATCAAGAGTGCCAGATCAGCATTCTCTAAGGTTCATTGGAGAATGAGTAAAAGGGGACAATCTGCATATTAGAGAACTGGAGGAATGAAAGGAGCTCATCTCCCCTTTCCACCCAGGAAAGGTCTGACAGTTATCACCCTTATAGCCACCGTGGGGTAGCATATAGTGCAAAGAATACTTGAATCAAAAAGATCACAGGATCACACATACATTTTTGCCAGGCCTAGAGGCCTGAGGGCTACCCGAGTCTTACCTTACCTCACAGGTCTTCGGCTGGCCAAACCGGATAAACGTATGAAAGAAGAGACTTTCCAGAGTTGAACAAGGGTTAGGCTTTATTCAGGGTCTCGGTTACATGTGCAGGGGGAACTCTTCCTTAGGAGGGAGAGAGAAATCTCCCAAGGAGGCAAAGATCTTACAGTGAGGGAATGAAAGCAGAAGTGGAAGTGGGAAGAGAGGGGAGAGGGAAAAGCGAAGAGAGGAGAGAAGGAAGAGGGGCCTTCTGTCCTGTAAGGGCCCCTCAGCGCTAAGAATGCCTTCAGGCTTTCCTGACCCTACTTAAGCTCTCCTGCCGCATAGTTTGCACCTGAATACCATGCCTGTTAGATAACAATAGGTGTGCCCAGATCCGGGCCAGTCTCGAGGGCGGGGATGCTCTCTCCCATCACATTCTCACGGGAAGAGGCAGAAATACACGAGATCTCACTCCTCAATTCCCTGCTGTTTCCTGGGGGGCCTCATGAGAACTCTAAGGTTTAGAAGCTCTCACCTTTACCCACCCGAGACTGTCCACATGGAACTGAGCTTACACCCCCAACACATTTTTATTAAATACATTTTCACCATAGTCATGTTGTATGGAAGAATTAATATGAATGGGAGAAATCATAAAGCAAACCAAAACATAATACAAAAAAAAATGATCTGCTACAATCTGCAATTGAATTCTATAGTTCTTCCTCTGGATATGAAAGGCATTTTGCCTTAAAAGACCATTGGGAATTTTTTAAGTCCTTGCATTACAATGACATTCCAAGTCTACCAGAAAAAATCTTCACACACTGTGGTTGTTTCTATGTATAATGTTCTCCTGGTTCTGCTCCTTTCACTCAGCATCAGATCATATAAGTCTTCAGGCCTCTCTGAAGTCTCTCTGATCATCATTTCTTATAGCGCAATAGTATTCCATTACATTCATATACCACAAGTTATTCAGCCATTCCCCAATTGATGGGCATCCCCTTGATTTCCAGTTTTTGGCCACCACCAAGAGTGCTGATGTAAATATTTTTGTCCATGTATGCTTTCTCATTTTTATGATCTCTTGGGGATAAAGTCCTAGAAACGGTATTGCTGGGTCAAAGGGTGTGCACGTTTTTGTAGCCCTTTGCTCTCCAGAATGGTTAATTATGGCATTTTTTAAAGTATTCAGAGAGGTTCTGATGAGAGCTCAGATGAGTAGCTGCCTTTTCTCTGCCATCTTGGCTCTGCCTCCCCACATTTTTTTTTCTTCTAAAAATCCAGTTAGGCAAATAGTGTTAACTATTTTTATTCCCATTTGACATATGAGGTTATTGAAGCACAGAGAAGGTAAGTAATTTTCTGAAAGATAAGTTAGTGTCTGAATTTGAACTTTAACCCACATCTCCTGACTCTGATTGCCACACTCCTTTCATTAAATATTTTGCTACTCAGGCTTTTATGTAATTGTCTCTGGTTGTGATTTGTTACCTTCAGCTCTTTCCAGCATATTCATATTTTTAAATTATCTCTCCCTCCCAACAGCCCTCTCCTCACCTATTGAGATATCAATCAATATCTCAATTATATGTGTGAAATCATGCAAAACATATTTCCATATTTACCCGGTTGAAAAATTGAGAAAAATTACGATGCAATTGCACTTAGAACTCATTAACTCTTTCTCTGAAGGTTCATAGATATTTCCTCATGAATCCTTCAGAACTGTCTTGGATCGTTGTATTGATCTGAGTAACTGAGTCTTCTACAGTTGGTCATTGTTACAATATCCATGTTACTATGTACAATGTTCTCCTGGTTCTGCTCACTTCTCTCTGCATCAATTCATATAGGTCTTCCCAGGGTTTTATGAAACCATCCCCCTCATCATTTTTATAGCATTCCATATAGTATTCCATCATAATCATATTCCATAACTTGTCCATCCAATTTGTAATTGATGAACATCACCTCAATTTCCAATTCTTTGCCACCACAAAAAGAGTCACTATAAGTATTTTTGGACATAAATGTCCTTTTCCTTTTCCTTTGATCTCTTTGGGGTACAGAGCTAGTAGTTGTATTGATGACTCAAAGAGTATCAATGGACTTATAGCCCTTTGAGCAGAGTTCCAGATTGTTTTCCAAAATGACTGGACTAATTCACAAATGCACCAACAATGCACTAGTGTCCCTATTTGTTCCACATCCCCTCTACCATTTCCCATTTTCCTTTTTTGATAGGTGTGAAGTGATATATCAGAGCTGTTTTCATTTTAATTTCTCATCAATAGTGCTTTAGAGCATTGTTTCATATATATGTATATATATATATATTTAATAAATTTGGCTAAGTATTCTTTATATTTGAGAAATAAGGCCCTCAAAAGAGAAACTTGCTGTAAATTTTTTTCAATATTACTTCATTATCTATATGATTATCTCTTTTAATTAGATTTATTTTTGCTTTTGCTTAGTCCCTTCTAGCATATTTGAAGATAAGTCATTTGGGAAATAAATAGACTTGCCAATTTTCCATGATATTCCCATAATACTTTTCTGAAGAAGCATGTGGGTGTATAATGAGACCAATTCACCAACAAAGATGTCCATGTTCTGGAGATGAGTAACAGTATGTGGGATGAGCTCAGACATGGAACAGCTGTGAGCAGAAACTGAATATGGACCTTGAAGGGGGAGGAAAACAAACTCAGCCCTTTGTGGAGTTAGAAAACTATACATTGAAAAACACACTCACATACAGTCACTAAAGTAATAGTTTAATAAAAACCTGGTCTAAAAGTTTGAGCACTGACATAAGCTATGTGCCCTGGGACATGTCCCATATCATCTCTAAGTTTCGGGTTCCTACACTATAAAGTGGGAAATACTTGTTCTACCTATCACACAGAATAGTCATTAGAATCACATGAAAATTTAATTCTACAACACTATATAAATCAGGAATTATAGACTGAGAGGTGGAAGAGTCTTGAGAGGCCATATCATCTAATGCCTTATTTTTCAGATGTTTGCAAACTGAGCCCTGAAGAGATTAAGTGATTTATCAATGTCACTCAAGTAGTGAAGAGCAAAACTGGGGATTTGGCCCTAGACTGTCTGATCTCAGATTGAATACTTTTTTCATTGTACCATGAGTAGTTATGTAAGTGGGTCATCCCATCATCATCATCATCATCAATGATTATTATCATCACGTTCACCACCAATATTTGATATGATATTTATAAACCATTTAGCACAGCAAAAGCATTGCACATTGTAGGTGACTAATAGCTTTTTCTTTTCACTTGTTCCCCCCTAAGCCTAACACTAACCTCAACCCCAATCCTAACCCTAAACCTAACTCTAATCCTAACCCTAACCCTAACTTTAACTCTAACCCTAACCCTAACCCTAACCCTAACCCTAACCCTAACCCCAACCCCAATCCTAACCCTAAACCTAACCCTAATCCTAACCCTAACCCTAACCTTAACTCTAACCCTAACCCTAACCCTAACCCTAACCCTACCCGTAACCCTATCCTTAACCCTAACCCTAACCTTACCCTAACCCTAACCCTAACCCTAACCCCAACCCCAACCCCAATCCTAACCCTAACGCTAACCCTAACCCTAACCCTATCCCTAATCCTAACCCTAACCCTAACCCTAACCCTAACCCTAACCCTTACCCTAACAATTACCCCAACCCTAACCCTAACCCTAATGCTACCTCTAACCCTAACCCTAACCCTAACCTTAACCTCAACCCTAACCCTAACCCTAACCCTAACCCCAACCTTAACCCTATCCTTAACCCTAACCCTAACCTTACCCTAACCCTAACCCTAACCCTAACCCTAACCCTAACCCTACCCTAACCCTAACCCTAATCCTTACTCTAACCCTAACCCTAACCCTAACCATAACCTCAACCCTAACCCTAACCCTACCTCTACCCCTAACCCTAACCCTAACCCTATCCTTAACCCTAACCCTAACCCTAACCCTAACCCTAACCCTAACCCTAACCCTACCCCTAACCCTAACCCTACCCCTACCCCTAACCCTAACCCTAACCCTAACCCTAACCCTAACCCTAACCCTAACCCTAACCCTATCCTTAACCCTAACCCTAACCCTAACCCTAACCCTAACCCTAATCCTTACTCTAACCCTAACCCTATCCTTGTCTACAAGCAAGGGTTTGAGCAGCAGGGAGCATAAATTTAGAACTTAAAGATACCGTAGATACCATTTAATCTGACCGCATTTTGCAGGCAAGTAAACAAGTGAAGGAGACAGAGGTTAAATGACCTACCTGATCTCCCTCAGAGAGGAGTAACTGGGGCAGCTTACTTTAATATCAGCTTTTCTGACTCAAGACACAACTTTCTTCCTACCATACCACAGAGTTTTCTTTTCCTTTTCTGTAAGATGGGAAACACAATAATGAACATTTACTGTCCAAGGTTAGAAGAAGTAATTCTTGTAGATGATGTATGAAAAAGACTTGGGAATATAAACTATAATACATATGATTGCTCTTGTCAAAGGCCCTTATAGATGACTTAGTCCAAGCTTTCTTCAATTTTTGCAAAGTTGAAAATACAGTATACACATACACAACATTTACAAAGTCTTTTTGTCAGGGATCTTTCTAGCAGTTGTATTTTTAAATTCATAAAATAAGATTAATGGGATTAAAAAACATTTACATAAAAATGTAGCTACCTAAATGTCTATATATATTTAAAGTTTAATGGCCCCAACCTTATAATCCCTGATCTAGTCTGACCTTTATTTTACAAACAAGAAAACCAACATGTATGAGAATCAAATGACTTGCCCAATTTCAAGATGAAAATTATTATTCAACCTTTCCCACTCCTAGCAATGTGGGCAAATTATTGCCTCTTTGACCGTCAATATTTTCAGCTTTAAAGAATAGGCATAAGTTTCCACTAGTGGTCTAACAGTACTGTTGAGTAAAAAAACACTTTGTAAGGCTTAAAGGATGATAGGAATATGAGTTCTTATTAATAGTGATACAGTCAAGCTAAGAATCCCTGTCTTTCATGTTGGGTCTAAACACTGGGTCTTTCCACTATGTCTCATTGCTTCCATTTGAATTATAATAAAGGCTCTAGTCAGAGTCACTTATAGGAAAGCAATCTCAGACTCAAGAAAGTCAAATTGTTTTTCCATTACATACTTTAAGTAGAAGAGCCTTTACTACAACCCAGGTTTTCTAATGCCTGGTCCAGTGATTTTTCCAAATCCAATTGAGATTTCAACATGTTTCCAATATATGGGCACTGTCATGAATGGAATACTTAGACAACTTTTCTGGGGCATAAAGTAAGTTGTGAAATACCAATGTTCAGATAGTATAAAAGAAATAAAGAGACCTCCTGGAGCCCTGTAAATTTGGGCTGCCAAGCATGTATTGGTGAATCAAAGATACAATGATTGTTTTTCCCCAGACAACTGTCATTCCAGCAGTGAGACATTCAAGGATGATGTAAAGAAGAAAGTGTCAGATATTCATCTACACTGTTTTAATTTCCTTGGAGCAGACAGTGATTTTCCTTTAGTTTCAGATTCATTCTGCCTTATACATTCTTGTCCCATCATCACATGTATGCCTCTCTCTCTCTCTCCTCTATCTCCCTGTCTCTCTCTGTCTCTCTTTTCCTCTCCCTCTTCCTCTCTCTCTCCCCTTTTCTCCCTCTCTCCCTGTCTCCCTCCCTCTCTCTTCCCTTCTTCCTTCCTTCCCCTCCTCTTTTTCGTATTTACTCCTGTTCTCATTTTTAAGGTTTGCAAACATTTGATTAATACCCATTTTACTGACTGATGATCAAATCCATCCTCTGAAGTGGGTTAAATTTTCCTGCCAGAAAGAGTGTAATACAAATAGCCTTAGGTCATTTGACTATCAAGAAACAGAGTTGAGATATAAATCTGGTTCTTCTGGCTCCAAGTCTAATGTTCTTTGCGTTATAGTAAGTTTCTCTGTGAGGGAAGAGGAATACACTTGTGCTCTCTTGAGCAGAAAACAGATAAACCTTGGTCTCCATATCTCAACTCAATATGTATTGGTTATCTGCTAATACACAATGACCAAGAATTCACCATAGTATTCTAATCAGGACAAAGGAAAGATTTTTCATCACTCTGCATTTCTAACAATACATTCCCAAGATTTTGCTTCTGCTTTTTTTTTTGTCTGCTACTTCCTTTCACCCATATGGTGCCTGAAATCACCAAACCCCCCAGGGCCTTTACACATAAATTTTGTCTAGCATATACAAACTGCTTAATAATGTTCTTCAAGTCAAATTAAATTTAACTATTTTCTTGTCATATTACCCTTATCCTTTATGTGCGTAGGCATATTTTTTAATTGAACTTTTAACTTACAGTTATGGCTATCAAATTGAATCTTATTAGTTTCTAATCTGTCAAGATCTTTTTTTGGATGCTGATTTTTACTATGAATTGACTGTTTCTCCCATGTATAGGTGTGCCATCTACAAAATGTGTCAAGCATACCAATCTATGCCTCCTCTTAAATCACTGTTATATAGACTAATGTACAAAAAGAATGCTGGATGAATTAATGTCCTGATAGAATGTTGGATGGGCTAGTTCAGCAAGGGTTTATTAAGATTCAAATATGGACAAAGTTCTGTGCTATGTATTGGGTATACAAAGACAAAAATAAAATATCCCTTGAGGTATTTATGTTCTATGAAGTGAGTCTTATGGATGAGATATGCCTCCAGAATTTATCTTTCCCATTATGTTGTCTCTAGACTCACTTCCTTCTTAACCACTCTACAGAAAGAGTTGAGTCTATGTTGTTATGAAATATCTCCAGGAAACGTAGCATCTACAAGGCACCTCTCATTATTCATATATTCAGAGAGTCCCTCCTTATATTTTCCCTATATTCTACCATACCCTTTAACATATGTCATTGAATGATACTGACAGAAATAGTCAGTATCCCAGAATTACCTTTGTTAAATTTGGAGACCATGTACCTATGCTTGTATAATATGCCATAACAATCTATCAGTTCATCAAAATAAAGGAAATGAGTGAAGAAAAAACAAAGAATGATTGTAGTATATCATATTGACCTGAGATCTGATATACTACATCTTAAACTCTCCCAACCAGTTCTTCAGCCCAGGCCATCATAACTGAGATCAAATTGGCACAGGCATCACATCACCTGGTTGTGTGTAATGTCTGCTTTAAAATAGCAGGTGGTAGCAATGCCATTAGGCACTGGGAACATCTGCATCCGTATCTCATGGTGAGAAATTAACCCATCAACAAGCACTTATTAAATGCTCATTCTGTGTCAGGCATGGTACTATAAGTATAAGTGAGGGATTTAGAGACAAAAATGAAATAGCTCATGTCCTCGAGGAACTTCCATTCTATTAAGTGACAGCATATGCACATATACCATGGAGGGTATTCAGGGCCAGGTGGGTTTTCTGTATTTATATCTCTGCATAATTTTTGCATTCATTTCATTGCCAATCTACAAATAAAAATGGGAGGAATCACACTCAAGGGGACATCTGTTCCTTGATTACAGGACAGCCTTCAGCTCATTTTATGATGGTCCTGTCAGTTTTGCGATAAAACACAAATCTCAGTTTTGTTTTCAAGTTGGCTCTGCATACTTAAATTTTTTTTCCTCTTCCAAAGCCCATTGACATGAAAAAGAAAAATCTTTCCATACTATACACCACAATCACCTTTTGTGTGTATACACATGCATGCATGTGCAAAGAGAGTTTATATAGACCCCATAAGAGGACTGTATATTGCTGTGCAAAGACCAGCCAAACTAAATGTGAGTCTTATCACCAGAAGGCTGGCAGCAAAGTAATGAATTATTTGGCCACTGCAACTTCTGAAGACCATTTACTAAAGAATAGACAAGTTTTGATCTATGTCCATGTAGGGAATATTCACATCAATAAATTCATGATTCCTTCAAGCACTGAAGTAAGTAAAGTGTGTTTTTATGAGTTTTTCATGCCATATGGGGATATACAATTTCTAAAGGCACCTAGTGAGGATGTTATCATTGTTTTCAGAAATTTAAAGAGTTGTCATGCTGAAGATGGATTCTCTGTTTGACTCCAGAAGGAAGAACTAGAGGCAACAGGTTGAAGTGACAGAGGCATATATAGGTATGAAAAAAAGTTGAGGAAATTTGGGGAGAGGAAGCTTATAAATAATTAGAACAATCTAAAAGTAGAATTGACTTTTTTGGAAAATAGTATACTCCCTATCAAAAGGAAAGACTTCTTAGCCTGAAAGGGCCAGGGTCTCCCATTGCATCCTGGACTGTGTCCAGCCATCCTAATGAATATCTGGTCCCTGGATTCAAATGGCTCCAGAGGAGAAGTGAGGTTGGTGATCCTGCACAGTGCTCCTTCTCTCAAAACAAAGTCAAGTGCAGGTCATGTCCTTATTTCTCTGATGGCGTGGTCTTCTTCAGCAATGAAAGACGAACACAACAATACTCCTTATCATCAATGATGTCCAGCCAGAGACTGGAACTTGGCTTTGTTATATGGGGAAGGGGAAGATGAACTGCTGTAGGTTGAACCAGATGGCCTCTGTGGACTCTTCTCCCTCTAACATTATATGATTCCATGAGAACAATTTCTAAGAAAAGACAGATGGGGACAGAACTTGCATACAATTTGTTACTTACTATTCCCAGAGTGTATGCCATAGAAAATGACTGTAGTTTCATTTCTGGCCAGTGATTATTGTTTCATCAGATGAAATGTTCCAAGAAAATTGCCTTTCAGAACCATCTTACCTTGCCATTGCTTTCTGTTCTCTTCTTTGACCTCCCATCTCTTATCAAAAGGAGAATGGGCTATCTCCAGAGTAAGAGGATTCCCCAGCATGGCAGGTCTGTTATCAAATGAAGTCTGGTGACCACTTGTCAGGCATATTCTAGAAAGAATCTATGATCTAAGTAGAAGTTAGACTATTACCTCAAAAGACTGTTCTGAACTGAAATTTTGTGACTCATTTTCATGACCAAAGAAATGGAACTTATCTCGTTTTGGGGACAAGTTGCTGGCCTGTGACTTTGGATAATAATATTTTGGAGCAAGATTCTGAGAGTTAGAAGGATGATGTTTTTAATATTGACACCAAGGGTGTGTTTGTCTTACAGCAGGAGTTTTTAACCTTTTTATGTGTATTATATCCCTTTGATGTTCTGGTAAAGCATTTGGACAACTTCTCCAAAAATATGTTTTTAAATAATTGATGGAAAAATTAAATTTAAATTAGAGATTGGTAAAAGTAAAGATGTACTTTTTTTGTGTCTGAGTTCATGGACCCCATAAAATCTATCTATGGACCCCATGGAAATCTAAGGAGTGAGAGGTTCTCACATTTATGGTCTTAGATGTAAAAGATCAATCACATAATTGCAGCTAAATGTGTCATTTTAGATTTTCAAGGATTGATATGCTTGTGGTCCATTTACTTGGGCCTTTACTTGGCCAACAATTTCCAAACAATGATTTGAGATCAAGAATTCAATATGATTGAAGATCATCAAAGTTATTAATTAACCCCAATATTAACCTTTCAATTAGGTACTTACTAGTTGTAAGCAGTCAAGGAGGAGATCCAGATCTTCTCAGAGTATAACGTAGTATAAAAGAAGAAGCCCTTAAATCTGAAGAGCTAGCATGACTAAGTATCAACTTTGTCATTTGAGTAAACCACTTAATTTGTCTGAGGTACAGGTTTGTCATCTATACAGGGAAAGATACAGGCATAAAGATAAGTGCCCTGATTTCAGTGATACAAAGACCTCCTAGATGCAGGAATGTCTATCAAAACAGATTGGTATCTTTTCTACAATTCATAGTTTTACAGAGTTTTCTAGATTAATGATAAATCCAGTGACTCGCTTAAGTTCACACTTCAAGTATTTATCAGAGGAGGGATCTGAACCCTAGTCATCCAAGTTCTAAAGTAAAGAGTATGTCCAATGCTGTTCTATCTTGACTGCAATGTGAGGATAAAATCTAAGAAGCAACCCTGGCGTAGTGCTTACAGTGCTAAACTTGGAAACTGAAAGAGAATTGGTTGAATCTTCTTGTGTAATGTACAATGTGTATGATCAGGATTCTTACTCCCTGTGAACCTCTTTATAAAATGGGGAAAATAATAACCTTCAAGGTAGCTATATGGGTCTAATGTGAGAATCTTGGTGAAGCACTTTGCAAAGTTGAAAATATAGTATATGTTTTAGTTGTCCCTGACAAAATAAATCATTAAATTACATTTTAAGAATTGGAAAAGTGCTTAGTAGAAGAGGCAAGTAATAATATAATCTTATTCTTCCACGAATATTATTAATTTTACAGACACTAACGAGATGACTGCTATATATAAGACAATGTTTGGCACTAAGGAATTCACAGAGATGATTAAGATGTAGACCTTGCACACAAGATATTCTATTATAAAAAGAGAAAAAAATACATATTCAAAGAGCAGTCTTAGGAAATCATACAGTTAGCAGAGCCAGGATTCAAACCCAAGTGGTCTGCCTCCAAATTCTACTTTACCTTGTTTCTTTTCTGAGCCTCTGTTTCCACCATCTGCAAATTGGGAAGGATTACACTTGGGCTGCTTACCTCACAGTGGGACTGTGAAGAAAGCACCTGAGAAACTCATAAGTCTTTTATAAGTCTATCATCTTTTCAGTTGAGAGTATAATTCTTTGGTTTCTAGACCCAGTAATGACTTACAATGTGACCTTGACAGAATCTCCCTATTGGTGAATAAGGTTAGAATAGCCTACTTTTTTTAACCAGGCACCCTCTGAGAATTGGCTAATTACTGTTTGTAAATTAGTTAATTAGCATTTTGAGATTCCATTCTCAAAGGCACTACAAAGAACTATTATCTGGAGGAAAAACATGCCTGTCACAATTGATGCAAAAGAAAGGGAGGGGAGGGAAGGAGCATACATAACCTCTTGCCTTTGAACAGTTTTCCAAACCATTATCATTCTAAGTGTCCTGAAGTGATGAGATCCTCAATTCGTGAAGAGTTTCTTTGTCCTTTTACAGGACAAACCAAGTTAGCTGATGTTTAGCAGAATGCGTGTTCTGGACTACTATTTATGTAACTGTGTGCCAAAGAAGAATTTCCCTAATTGACAGAGAACCTAAGACAAAAAGGTAAAGCTTCAATTGTCAGTTGGCAAGAATGGTGTGCCATGGATAAAGAGATATATCTTTTTAGGTTCATGACTTGTTTTGAAAATAAGCACGTAAACATCCTGAGAAGCAGTAGACAACTTAAGCTGCCAGTTTTCAGAACACACATTGGAAGGGTAGGCTAGCTAAAGCATGGGCGTTTTTCTCAGGAAGTGTTAAGAGAAAACAATTTCATTTTATTCTAAAGCATGATGCTCCCAGGATACAGAGCCCAATTTATATGCAACCTTCTATCCACATCCTTCCTTGAAAGCAGATCTCTAAATAGAATATGTGTGCGTGTGCACATGTGCACACGCACACATAAGTAGATAGGTGGGTGGCTAATGCCAACAAGACTAGAAAGAGAAAAGAGCAAATAGGATTGGGTTTCAGTTGAAGAAAATCTCACTTTAGTCTCCAGCTCCTCGATTTTATTTTAATTAATTATTCTTGATAAGTAAGTGCTAATTTCTATTGTTTCCATGTAGCAGACGAATTGTAAAGGTTGAGAGTACCTTCTAAGATTTGCCAGATCTGATTTCAGCACCTTGAACAGCATCTCAGTTGGCCCACTTTAGTTGTATTTCTTTTTATAAAAGAGTGAAATACTGTGATGATAGTAATGTTGATGATGATGATTATTCCTTACTTTCTTCTTCAAGAATTTGTAATTTTGTTGGTTGTCCTAATCAAATAAGGTCAGAAGATCATAGATATAGAACTGGTTGTTTATACTTACTCTCACACACACACACACACACACACACACACACACACACACACACACACACACACATATATATAATCTCATTTGATCATCAATAGAATCCTCAAATTCAACCAGACAATCAATAAACCTTTTTAAAACAACTACCATGTGGCAGGCATTGTGCTAAGTGCCAACAATATATGTAAGAAAAAGATATCCCTGTCCTCAAGGGGTTTACAATCAAAGGGAGGAGGAGGGCATGTGAAAGGAAGGTGAACATGTAGGTGGAGTGAAGGTATCTTGTGCAGTGGCTTAGTGAAAAATTCCATAGAGATGTACCTAGACTGGCCTGGCCTCATCCTTAAAGAGAACTTTTGGGAGGAACTCTTCACCCTCCTGCTGAAGGCTAGGTTACAACAGCATAGGCCACTGATGAAGTTTGAGTTCCATGGCTAAAGTGAACTTTCAAGACATAGAGTCTCCAGGAGCATGATGGAAAAGGTGAGAAGAATGCAGCCAGATGGGAAATATTATTATTATCCCCCATTTTGCAAGTGAGGAAATGGAGACTGAGAAGTTAACAGAAAGGCCAAGGGTCACAGTTTTGTGAATAAAAAGGACTAAGAATGAAAACCCACAGCCCACGGTAGGAGTTTCTTGGAGAATCACCAATCCTTCTTGTAACAAAGAAGAAAGATGTTTTAACACTGCTTTTGTGAACACTCTTTATTTCAATGAGACTACAATTCTTGAGCAACAGGAAGGTCAGGTTGGTACAGGGCAACGTATGCTAGGATATATGATAGCTGGTATGCATCATAGAAAGGGCTGGAACTCAGATCTTCCAGACTTTAATTCTATCACTGTCTCAAATAGGTCTGCTACCTCCTTTTTATCATCTTTTTTAATATATGGGGAAACTGAAGTCCACCAAAGTCAGTAATTTGCTTATGGTCATTCTATGAAAAGACTTGGAAATAGAACTCAATTTTTCTAATCCTCAGTCATGATCAGTGGCATCAAATTGAAGTAGAAAGGGAGTACTAACAGGGCCACCTATTTATTTAAAAATCCGTGTAAACATTATCTATGGTCTATTGTATTTTAATTCATTTTGTTAAATATTTCCCAATTACATTTAAATCTGGTTCTAGCTATATACTGGAGAAGCTTCCAGTCACATATTGTACCTCTCTTTGCTATTTTCAGCCCAAGGGAGCAAGGCAGAATCTGGCAAAAGAATTATTGAACTATGTATGGATCAGTTATCACTCATGACATGCTAGATGTGTTATTGAAACAAAATGTGGATGCTATGTATTCACTCTTTGAAGGTACCAACATTCATTGTACTGATTCTGGATTGAGAAACTTGTCTCTAGGTAATAGGAGAGGCAGCTTTCAAAGGTGCTGGCTAAGATGATGATGCTACGTAATAAAAAAAAAAAAATCCCTAGCTGGTACACCCTGGGAGACATTTTCTGTTGACTGCTTCATTTTTTTTTCTAGGAGAGTATTTCCCAAGACTGCAGATGCTAAATCAGTTGATGATAAGTTGCTCAGAAATCTTCTGATGTTTGGGTCAAGGAGAGCTATAACTAGCAATGTTTTCACCTGAAGCAAGAGTCATGAAATAGCCATGAGGGAGAATGAGTTAGTCTGAGGGGAAGTTCACTTGGATGGGTGGAAAGCATACTTCAGAACATTGTGAGAATGGATATGAGTGGATGACTGCAGCTGGTGAAAGAATTCACCTGTGGTGTTGCCCCCTTGGGAAAGAAACTATTTGATTATTCTAACTTATCTAGCCACTTTCTGTTTTAACTTGCTGATGTAGTTGTGCTAAAACTTGATTAGCGTGAATAATAAATCCCATGAAGTGGCAGCATGTAATTCATTTGGAATCTGAATTAAAACTATTTGAATTCTAACTATTCAAAGTTATAATTGTGTAAAATATACACAGTTATAAATGCCATTCTAGCCAAAAGAATATATGTGTATGCATGTATGCATTACATATATATGTATGTGTACACACATGTGTATATATGTATATACATATATGCATATATACATATATATTAGATGGTATATAATATAGACATATCAAAATAAAATAATATAAAATAAATAAAAATAGGTTCTATACTAATGGAATATGCAGTATGAATTTGAATGACGTGATCACTTCACAGGATTCATTACTCAAATTAATCTGGATCTAGTTTCAACTATTCTTGCTAATTAGGTACCCAGCTTAGTTATTTCTATATAGTCCTGATATTGTCAGCACCTTCTAAATTCTTCTAGTCTGAGGCAGAGACTCAATTGGTTTGGCCTAGTTATGGCTCAGAGCTCAGGAAGACTTAACTTGTTTTGTAACTTACAAACTTAAATGTGGAAAGAGAATCAAAAGTCAGAGAGCTGGATTGAATTATTCTCATCACTATCCACATCAAGGCATTCCAAGGTTGAAGTTACATAAAGGAAAACTGTATCAAAACTGTAGTTACCTATGTACCATCCTCACACCTTCGAGAGGTTACAGTCTTGTAGTACAGAATACAACTACTGCCAACTGAGAAACCTTCCCAATGGTGCCCCCAGAAATTCAGGACTTCTTTAAAATCTCTTCCTACTGCTTCCCTTTCCCGTGATACATTGAAGAAGGGAGAAGGAACTCCTCCTTTTCCATGCCCGACATCTGAGTTAAGTAGGTTCCAGAATGTCACTCTGTTGTTATCATTGATTCTCACTATAATATCAATAATATATATTGGTAAAGTCCTGAACATGCCCAGTACAAGTTTGGGGGAAACAAATTTCTCTCCTACCTTGTCTATGTTTTCTCTGTGTATACATAGAGGGTTTGCCATGTTTTCTCAGCTTGTCTTTTGGAATTTGGCATTCCTGTGGGCTTTGGGGGGATGTTTCCTATCTTCTTGGGATCTAACATGCCCACTTAAAACTTGAGTGCAAGAATAATTTCTCATCAGCAACTGTACTGCTTAAGGTAAAATTCCAGAAAATTAAAAAAAAAAAAAGGCTAAACAGTCTTAAAGATAAACTTGACTAACAGCTAAATTCTCACACCACAGAAGCACATCTTTGGATGCAAACTAATTTTATTCCTCCCATTCCCTCACTTCCTCCTCTTAATTTTGACTATGAGCTGGCATCACAACTTCTAATTTTAACTCTGCCACTGGTTGATTATATGATCTTTGGGCAAGTTACATATTTTGATAGAAGAATAAAAATTGTGGAGTTGAAAAGGTACTCAGAGTTCATCAGAATTCAACTCCCACTTAAAACATTACTGTCATCATAGTACTTCACTTTAAGTTTCCAAAGCACTTTTACAGTCTTTATCTCATTTGGTTCTTGCAACAGCACGTGGAGGTTATGTGTTATTTTTATCACTATTTTATCAAGAGGGAAACAGAGGCTGAGATCGAATGGCTTGCCTAAGATCACATAGGCATTGACTAAGGCTGGATTTCAACTCAGTTTTCATTGATGTCGAGTCCAGAACACTTTGTCCTATATCGCTTTACAATGACCATCTTTATCAGTCTACAATTATCAGCTGTAGACAGGCATCTAACTCCACATGATCCCAGGAAGGTCATCTCTTTTTATCAAGACAAATAAATTCACAAAACATAAAATGTTTGAATTGAAAGTGCCCAGTCAAGCCCTTCTTAGCAATGTAAGGATCTAAAACAATTCCAAAGGACTTGTGATGGAAAATGCCATCCACATCCAGAGAAAGAACTATGGAGTTAGAGTGCAGAGCAATGCAGACTGTCTTTTTGTTTGTTTGTTTTCTTTTGTTTTTCATTCTCATGGTTTCTCCCATTTGCTATAATTCTTCTATGCAATATGCCTAATGTGAAAATGTATTTAATAGAAATATATGTGTAGAATCCATATCAGATTGCATACCACTTAGGGAAAGGAGGGTAAAGGGAGAGGGAGATAATTTAAAAGTTACAGAAGTGAATGTTGAAAACTAAAAATAAATAAACTAAGAAACAAAAGAGAGTGTCCAGTCACTTAGTCTAGACTTTCCATTTCCCAGAAAAGGAAACTGAGCCTCAGAGAAGAGAATAATGTTTATGTCCCAAATTAATACAGTAAATGGGTAGCTAGAATTTAGGATTCCCTTTTCCTGATTCTCACCCCATCAGTATTTTTTTTAACTACATAATGCTTCCAGGAAGAATCCTAGATATCTCCTTGGGATTTTCTGAGGAGAAAATAATAGAAAAGACAGGAATAGACTTTCTTTTTTTCATATAATTTAAAGCTAGATGAAGTCAGGGAAAAAAATTTATTAGTTAATATAATTCAACTCAATCATTTTATAGAGGAAAACTGAGTCCCAAGTGACTGAAGTCCCTTTCCCACATAGGCAGTGAATGACAAAGAGGGTGACAGGATTTGAATTCTGACCTGAATCAGATTTCTCTTCTTCAAAGAGAAATATAAAGTATTATACACATGATAGATGTTAATTAGTTACTTTTATTCTTAAAAAAACATGTATGGATGAGTAATCACAGTTACTATTATCAGTGAGTTGCCACCAATAAATCCTGGATTAAAGTCTTTCATAACAGAGTTATTATGAAAAAACTAAGCAATGCTTTATCTTTGTGTTTTTGGAATGAGGCACTGTGGTGCAACAGAAATAGAGATGTAGTAAAGACGCGATCAAGGTATAATTCTGAAATATAGTAATTGTGTGACCCTGGGGAAGTCAGGTAAACTTTTTCAGACTCATTTTAAAATGTCAAAAATAAGACTTCTCCCATCTATGTTACAGCATGGTTGTAAGGAAGCTTTAAATTGAGAAAAGAAAAAGTGAGTTATTATTTATAGGTAAAGATTTGCTGAAAGCTTCTCTCTGTTCCTTTCTTTTTTCTTTCACTTTCAAATATCAGAACAAAGTATAGAGATATGGACTCTTTTTTTTTTCCTCAAGTGATTTTATATGCATATATTCATGTGCACTTACAAATACATGGAAGGATAGGTACATATACATATCTGTGGGTATACATGTGTATGTAGATACATACATAAAGGATGAAAGTATGTGTGTACATGACATTAATACTTGTCCCAAAACAATCACATGAAATTTGGAACTGCCAGCAGTTCCAATTTTCATGTGACTGCTTTAGAGCAAGTAGTAATGTCAATATTATTTCATATTGCTGGTCCATGGGAAAAATATATCTGTAGAAAGCCAGTTTCTTCCTTGTTTAATGTAAACCAGGCTCATAGATGCATGACATTATAAAACCAGTGTTTCTATTCAAAGGGATCATTGGTAAATGGAAAAGTTAGTCCAAAGAAATAACGAGGGAACTGTGACCTAGTTCTAAGTCTCATCTGGAAGCCTGGTATAAAAAAATAAAAACAAAAACAAGAACAAAAAACATTTTAGAAGACTTGAGTTCTTGTCTGACCTTTGCCTCTCATTACAACACATCCACTGAAAGTACAGTTAATCAGTGTTCTCATCTGTAAAATGGGAATATTGGTAATTAAACTCCTTAAGAGGGGAAAAAGAATGTTTCAAACCTCAGATTGCTATAGAAATGAATTATTTTCATTATGCATGAAGGATTGAATTATTAACATAATTGTTATCTTTATATTTGTATCATCTTCCTTATGAGATTCAGTGAGCCTTAACTAGCCTCAGAATCATTAAGAACAGTTCAAATTGTGTCTTTGACAGGTACCATTTATAAGATTTTGGGGAAGTCAGCCTCACAGTGCTACACTTTTTAAGACTAACTTAGAGAAAGTTGCTGATCTATAGGAACACATGGGATTTTCTCTTCAGTGAAATGTTTGCTATATCATTGAAATCACAGACCCACACAACCCTTATACACCCTAAAGGTAGCCCACAGGAAGTTGGTAAGGAGGTATTTCATAACCTTAAAGCGTTATATAAATGGTATAAATAGAAATTTTATAGCATCTCTCTCTCTCCCTTTCCCTACCTCCGTCCTTCTCTTTCTCCCTCTCTTTCTCCCTCTCCTTCTCTCCTCTGCTTCTCTCACTCCCTCTTCTTTCATGTGTGCAAATTTTACCTCTACACAAACAATTTCCAGATATCTACATCTACTTCAAGTCTCTCACCTGAGCTCTAGCCCCATGTCACAACTGTTTATTGGATTTTTCAGACTGGATATATGCTCCATAGACATCTACAATTTGGCATGTCCAACACTGGATTGATTATCTTTCCTTCAGACTCCTCTCTCTTTCTGGCCTTCTTATTTCTGTCAAGTGAGTCATTATCTTCTAATCACCTAGAGTATCAACCCAAAAGGTATCCTTGACTATTTATTCTCCTTCAGCCAATGTATCCAATCTTAATGATTTTATCTCCATCATACTTTTTGAGTCTTCCCCCTTCCCTCTACTCATAGAGTCCTAGTCCTTATTCAAGACATTGTCAGTCCTCTCCTGAATCACTTTCAATAAGCGATTTTTCTAATTGGCCTCCTTTCCTCAAATCTCTCCTTACCCTAATTCATCATCTCTATAGTTAAGTCAACAAGCATGCATTAAGCTTCTACTATGTGCCAACCACTAAGGTAAGCACCAGGGACACCAATATAAGCAAAAAGAAAAATAGTGTCTCCTGTCAAGAAGCCTACCTACTAGTAGGGCAAGAAAACACATAAAATATAGAAGAAAGGGGTAGTGTGTTACAGTATTGAAAAGGAGCAGAGGTTTGTTGCCAAAATCTATCAGTTAAGATAACTTATATTGTAGCTAGCTAATAATAGTTCTATTTTGAAAAGACTTTATCTCATTTGAACCTCAGACCACCCTATGAGGTAGGGGTTATTATCGTCCCCATTTTACAGATGTGGAAACTCAGGCAGAAATATGTTGAGTGACTTGTCAGGTGTCTCAGTAGGCACTCCAATATTCACAGGGGGAGCCTACTACAACTGGTGCTTAGATCTACATTCATCAAAGGAAAGGCAACTTTTGAGGGATGAACAATCACTTTAATCAAGCACATGTATTATCCTTTAACCAAGTATGTATATCATTCAGTTAGTTCAGGGAGTCAGCACCCTGAATTTCAAAGAAAATACAGAGAAATCAAAAGATCAACAGACATGGCTTTCTCTGCCTAACCATAATTCAACAGACAGGTACAGCTGTCTGACCATCATTACCAGAGAGAGAAGCATGACATCTGGGTTCTCAAAGCCAGGGGGTTCCTTATAGAGGCTTCCCAGAGTCCTCATCTGGCACTCAAACCTTTTTGTAAAAACTAAGCTCCAAAGCAAAACCTCAGCTCAGAGTATTTATAAATTTATTAAAGCCAAAGGACATCCCAACCCTTTGACCCAGTGTCTCAACAGAAAAAAACAAATGGTACTTGGGACCCTCCTACAAAACACTCCCCTAATCAAACTTCTCACAATGGACAGTCTAATCAATGGGTGGGAAAGATCTTTAATCACATTAAAATAATTAACAATACAAATACATACACTGTTTCTAGTTAAAGAAACTCTTGTTACTGTACTTTACTCCTTGTAAAGACTCTTGATTGACAAAGGCATGAGTCAGTCAGAGGCACTTGATTATACTAAAACAAAAACAGCAAAAGATCCTATTTTGATTGCTGTTACACCAGGGTAACATAGCAAGAACATGTCTGAAGCAAGACTTCAACTTAAGTCTTCCTGACTGTGAGTCCAGTACTCTATCCACTGTGCTAGTAACCTGTTGATTTATATCAATGATATTGTTACCATGAGGTGTTATGTATGTGTTTGAGCGCTGTCATTAAGACAGTATAGTGAAGGAACAAATAAAGGTAAGAGAAGAAGAGGAGGAGAAAAAGGAGAAGGATAATGAGAGGAAGCAGGGACTGGATATAGTACCAGACAAGGACTCAGGAAGCCCTCTGATCAAATTCTGCTTCATAGACTGCTGCCCTCAGCTGCTTCCATTCTCAGTATACACATCTGTAAAAGTAGGGCAATAATATTTGCATCACTTATGTCAGAGGTTGATTAGGAGATTGAAATGAGAAATATATTTCTGTATGCATGCATGTTTATGTACATATTCACATATGTACATGTGTATATGTATATGCATGTACACATGCATGTATCAGTGTACAAATGCATTGCATATATGTGCATGTATGCATATGTATACCTATGTGTGCACATATATAGATGTATATATTACACATACATATGTATATATAGTAAGCAAATATATGTATATACACACATACATGTGTGTGCTGCAAATCTTAGAGTACCATATAAAACATCTGTAATAACATCATCACTTAAACATCCTGGGACTATAAAAGGAGGACATTGGGTTAGATGTCATCTAAATTTCTTTTTGATTCTAAATTATATGATCTTCTGACAGGGTGATGATAACGGTGGTACTGAAGAGTACAGTGATTAGATAGCTAGGTGGTGCAGTGGTCATGAGCTCTGAACTTGGGTCAGGGATATCTGAGGTCAAATACTACCATAGACATTTGCTCTCTGTGTGAACCTGAGAAAGTCACTACATTCCCCATAATCATTTATCTCATCTATAAAATGGATATAATGTACACATATACATATATATATACATGCATGCATACATATATACACATATACATATATATACATGCATGCATACATATATACACATATAAACATATACACATACACATGTAAACCATCTCTCTCTTTCTTTCTCTCTCTCTCTCTCTATATATATATGTATATACACACCACACACACACACACACACACACACACACACACATACGTATCCTTCATTCTAGAAGAGGACAAAAATTATATCACTATGCTAGACTCAAGTTTCAGTGTTTCTGACTGTGGCTGATAGGAATAATATGAACCTGGAATGCTGTACCACAGTTAGGCACAAATTAGTTGTTGCGAACATTTGGGGTAGCTACTCTACTGCATCCTGCATTTCCTTTGAACTGTTTCAATTCTGCTTTGCTTACAGAGCACAGCACCTTTTCTGATGTGGGAACACCATGCTGAGCAGCCCTGTGCTGGTATCTCCATGTCACACAGTCAATTCCAAAGTTCTTAAGAGAGACTTTACCTTATCTTATACTTACTGTAAAGTAACTGATGAGTATTAATGTTATGAGAACATATTTATTGCTCAGTAACTTAATCAACAAATAACTATTTTTTAGGTACTATGTGGAAGGCATTTGTTAAAGAAGGTCTATAAGGGAAATAATGTATAGGACTTTGTGGTGGAGTGGGAATATGCTGGCACTGGAATCAGAAGAGACCTGAGCTTGAATTCCGTTTATGTCCCACAAAACTGTAGCTTTATGATCGTAGTGAAATGAACTACCTCTCTGATCTTCAGTTTCCTCATCTGTAAAATGAGATGTTATAAGACTTCTCTATCTCATGGTTAAAGATAAAGTAGAAATAATTATAAAGAACTTTGTAAGCCTTCAAGAACTACCTACCAGTTTAGTAAATAAGTGGTTTTTTCTTTTTTATGTCCTCAGGGAACTTTTGATCTTTTAGTTGAGGAAATAGGACATAATCACATAGCACATTAAACAAAGAATTGAGCTAAATAGTGCTATAATCCAAATGTATAATTTATGTCATAAGGAAAGTCCACTTAAATCAGGACTCTGATGTTCATGAGAAACTGTCCTTTTAGGAATTAAACCCTCACATGAGTCCCCCCCATCACTTTGATAATGCGAGTTAATTTGCCCTTCCCATTATAAATTCTCACAAGGTTTCTTTTTGCATGATTGTGAAATTTCAAGATCTAGCCTGGCACTGAAGAATCCAGTGTCATTTTTGTTGTTGTTTGTACAAATAACCATAAATGTCAGTATTATGATTGGTGTTGTTACATCTTTGCGGCCTTATGTGATTCTCACATAACAATTTCAAGGGATTGTTTTTTAGTAGTTGAATATAAATTTCTGACATCTCTCATGTAAGAGTGATCACCAAGATAAAAACAAATTCAGAATACTGTCTACCCAACTATTCACATGAGAACTATGCAATCTGAATTATCTGGATAATTCAGTTGTTATATTTTTCTCCCCTGAATTACTGAGATAAAAGAGAGAGTGACTGAAGACTGAATTTCAAGATTGTCTGCCCATTTAACAAAAATTTACTAGATAATTCATAGAAAGAGAAGACTTAAAGCTGGGGTTAATCATAGAGATTCAGAAGTCCAAAAATCATCATTTTATAGATGAGGACATTAAGTTCAAAAGGATAACTTGTCTAAAGTCACTGAAGCTACAAGAAGGTGTATAGATTATAAGATCATGAATTTAGAGTCATCAGGAACCTTAGAGGGAATCTACTCTTACTCTCTGGTTTTACTGAGAAGAAATTGAGGCACCAATAGATTTGTTCAAGGTGATACCATACGTTGGAAATTACTATTAAATAGAAGAAGAAGGATTCAAACTCTGTAACTCCAACTCAAAATCCAACGTTCTTTCAACTATATTTATGCTTTCCCTAATAAAATCAGAATTTTAAACTTCGATTCCAAATTCTATTCTATTTTCACATTATTACTTTTAATTATTATATTTTTATGGTGAACGCCTTCTATGGCCATCTCGTCTAAGGATGGGGAACCTACAGCTTCAAAAGCACATATGGCCTTCTAGGTTTGATTCCAAACTTCACAGGACTACACTTGAGGACCTAAAGAGCCACATGTGGCCTCCAGGCTTCAGGTTCCCCACCCATGATAGTCCAATTCATACTTCTGTTTAAAGACCTCCTAAGATCCCTGATATACTTAAGCTTCCTAAGCTAAACTTCTCTCCCTCAGTTTCCTTATCTTTAAAATGGGGCTAACGATAACCATCTACCACCAGTTTTGTGAAAACAGGAAGAGGTAATATTTTCAAAGTACTTCACAAATTTGGAAGTAGGGGAACCTCCTACAGAGGTGAATCTGAGACTTAAATTATTATTGATTAATCATGATATAAATACTTATGATGATGATGATTGCTATTGTTGCCATTTAAACAAAATTTTGGTTTTGTGAAGCACTTTACTTATCTTTTCTTATTTGCTCATAACAAGACTCTGTGGTGAGTTAAGAAGGTATTATCCTTAGTCTCTATATAGGAATCTCAGTCTTAGAGAAGTTTCTAAGTTAAAACAACTGATATACATATACATACATACGTATATATATGGTATTCCCAAAATATTAGTACATTTTAAAGATTCAATTACTTAAACCAGATCATATGATTTGAAACCTATCCCTCTCAACTTTGTGGCACATACGATAAGCGTGGTTATTAAAGTTTTCATCCACATTATTAATTTAAAAACAATCAAGTGTGGGTAACGATAGAACTCTAAGTGACTTCATTAGGGATGACTCAAACTGATCAATTAATTAAGATTCTTTGGTTCTTGTGATTCAAACAACTTCAAAGTCCTTTGACTACACTGCAACCTACCCTGAATCTTCCCTATGCTAGCTATGTTTGTGTTTATCTTGGTTGGTTTTCCTGTCACTTTGATATCCTGTGATTCTGCCAAACTTTACAGGGACAACTAGTCTTACAACCCATGGATGGAACTTAAGTCTCCTTCTCAACTCTGCACATTCATTCCACATATCCAATATTGTCAAGTATTTTGTTTCTATCATCACAAAAATCTATCAAATATATCATCATCTTTCAATTCATATACCCATCACTCTAGTGCTGACCTTTATCACCTCTATTATTATAAGTGGTCTTCTAAGCTTTAGTGTCAAATTGCTCAGCTACCACAATGATATTCTTAAACCTAGTTTTGACTATGTCTTCTCCTCTTCAGTAAACTCTAGTGGCTCCCTATTACCTCCAAGATCAAATAGAAAATCCTTCATTTTCCTTTGAAGTCCTTCACAGAACTCCACCCTTCTGTATTTTGTGCCTCCTGGTATCTTAATTACTTTCATATATTCTGTGAATCAGTGATACTGGTATGCTTGCTATTTTTCTCATCTCCCCATTTGTGTCCCATTCTCCCATTTCCTCTTGCCCAGAATGTTTTCCCTCATAGCCTCTATTTTCTGATTTCCCTGGCTTCCTTTAAGTCTCAGATTCACCTTCTGCAAGAGGCTCCCTTGCCCCCAAGCCTGACCCACTTACAGTGCTTTCCCTCTAAGATGATTGTGAATTTACCGAGTATATTTTTAAATGCATAATGTCTTGTGTGTTGCTTCCTTCCCTTGCCTTCTCTCTCTATCCTTTCCTTTCTCTTCTTTTCTTTCCCATATAATACAATGTGTATAATTCTCTGATCTAACAGTTTTACTATCACTCCCAAGAAGAAATGGAGTTTCTCAAGCCTGAGTTTTCGAGTTATATTGTTAACCACATTCAGGCAGATGGGAAACAGTTTGCATTGATGAAAATAACAGTTTAGTTATTTCTAGTACTGGATTCCATGGCTGAAATCTGACAATTTCCCTAATTGTGTAGACATTAAAACCTATCCAATGTATTATGGTTTTATCTAGCTTTCTTAAGCCTGATGAACCTTCCTTAATTTTAACAAAAAAAGTTTCATGCATTGGTGAGTTACTAAACTTATGGCAAAAAGACAAGCATTCATTAAGTTCCTTCTAAAATTAGCTAAATGAAGACCCCATTTGAAGAGGATTGAATTTTGTGCCTTTAAAAGTATTCTTCAAAGTTATACTTGAATGGTTGTTGATGATATGTGTTAGGAAGGCAGGGACATGTGTGTATATGTTGAGGGGGTGCTGCTGAATTGAGAATGATCATTTGATAATTACTAATAACTGATAATAGTACTTTGTGACTGTAAAGTTCCTTCCAATTCTTTGGCTCATTTACCCTCATAAATCTTTATATCTTTAGCTCATAATTTATCCTCATTATTATGAGGATTACCTCATAATAACCCTAAGAGGTGATGTGGTGAATAGAGGGTTCAGCTAGGAGTCAGAAAAATGCAGCTTCAAATGTTGTCTTAAGAGGTGACTAGCTGTGTAACCCTGGGCAAGTCACTTCTCTTCTCTGTTCCTCAGTTTTCCTATCTCTCAAATAAGAAAGTTGGTTTTGATGGCCTGGAAAATTCCCTTTCAGTTCTAAATTTATGATCATATGTAACTTAAATTCTGTGTCTCGTTTTCCTCATGTATAAAATGAGGAATTTCAACTCTATATTGCCAGCAGTTCTAAATCTATAATACTATAATGCAATGACTCATTGTCAATGCTCAACTCAGATACCACCTCATCTTTGGGCCGTTTTCTGATCCATTTAGTGTTTTCTCTTTCCTCAGTTATTCTTCTATTATGCTTATTGTTGTACATGGATATTTTCCCCAGCAATTTCATTGAGAGCAGATATAGTTCCCCTTTTATATTTCCTCATCCCTAGTAGAGTATCTTATATGTATAGTAGATGTTTAGTGTCTGGATGATTTTTTGTTTGTTTGCTTTTAAACACTGAATGGAATTGAACTTGCCCATCTGTACAATGGGGAAGTTATTATTTCTGAAGTGACTGTTTCTTTCTACTGTGGGTTCTCTTATAAGTGTGAGTTTCAATTCAGGCCAACTCATCAAGCACGTAATCAAATGTATACTCTGGGCATGGTGCTACCACTCTGTCAACACACATTTGTGGAGTGTTTCCCATTCCCTTTGCTAAGTCCTGGTGTACAAAGTAAGGCAAAAACAGTGTCCTAACATTCAAGAGGACTGAATTCTAATTAAAAGTCACACAATACATACAGAGGAGATATAAGACAAAAACAAACCAGTTTCAGTGGTATATTCTAATAGAAGAGAAAGGAGAGTTTTTACCATTATACATCTTGAGCTGAAACCATCAGAGACCCTCTTATCCAACCCTTTCATTTTACAAATAAGAAAATGGGTCCATACAATATAGAGTGAGTCAATAAATGAATTTATTAAAGACCTACTACATGTCAAGCATTGTGCTAAGTGCCAAAGTTACAAACAAAGGCAAAAGAGAATCTCTGCTCTCAAGGAACTCACAATTTAATGGATGAGGCAACCTGCAAACAACGATGCATATGGACACAATATTGGAGATAATCAACTGAGTAAGGTAAGAGGATTAAGAAGAATTGAGGAAGGCTTCTATAAAAGGTGGGTTTTTAACAGGGATTTGAAGGAAGCTAGAGAAGTCAGGAGGCAGAGATGAGAAGATGGAACATTCTAGGCATGGGAGAAACATGCAAAATGTTTATTCAACTTAACCAAAATCATTTTAGAGATGAAGGTTACAAGGACTGAAACAATGAGTAGAAGTTGCAGAGAGACAGTTTCCACATGATATAAAATTTGTTAATAATTCAAGCTTCCCCAAATTTCTTTGTAAATACACTATATGTATTTTTGTTTACCTAAGTGTGTAGTGCCCCCTTTCATTTGAGTATAAGCTCTAGATGACGTGAACAGCTTCATTTTTGTCTGTACATTGCTTGTACCTTGCATATAGTAGGGCCTAAATTAAATCCTCCTGAGTGAATACATGTTCAATGGGGAAGTGAATTGTCCATCTTTAGTAGCATTCAAAGAGACTAAATTATGGATTGCTGGGGCTGTTTTGCCAGAATTTCCTTATGAGCCACAGTAAGGGCTGACTGAAATTCTGTGAATCTGGTGGGAACTCCTGTCATATAGACACATCCTTAAAATGGCTATACCCAACTCCCTTTCAAAAGTCTATGCTATTATCTCAGAGGAAGTAACTAAACAGGGTTTCATGTCTAGAAATAATAGAATTAAATCTCAAAAGATCATTTCTGGAACTCTCTAAAGGTCAGTGAAATGGCAAACACAAGATACTTGGATTCCATGTACAAAATTGGCCTTGGAATATATGAAATGGGGCCAATTAAGTACACTTGTATATCAGCTTGACTTGCATGCGGTTACATCAATTGGTCTTTGGAGCAAACTTCTGAGAAAGGTGTCATCATTATTTATTGGGCTGTCTGTACTTTCTGAGTCACAGAAGGAGATGAGAGGGCTAGCTTAACAGGGGATTGATTAAATCTCTATCCCCTCTAATGGAGGATTCCATATTCTCAATTCCATATTCTTTTACTGCCTCACCCTGAGAACTTCAATGAAAAGTTTTTTTTACCTCCAATGGATAAATTACTGCCCCCTTTTAAAGTTATTTGTTTAAAGAGAGAAAAGAATGAGGAGGTAGGGTGGGGGAGGTGTTTATTCTAATTTCTAATCTGATAGGGCAGAGCAGTAGTTCAAGTGATGTAACCTGATTTGTCACTTTTGTGAATTTGTCAATTCATCCATCCAAACCCTGTCCAGATACCCATTAAATGGAGACAAACCTAGGACTGGGCTCATTGGGAGAAAGATGGCTTTTTGATAAATGTAAATTCAATCCGCAAAGTCTAACCCTGACTCATTCTTAGAGACTGCTATTTTTTCCTTATATTGTCTTCTTCCTTTACCATCCAAAACCATCTAGTCCTTAATGAAATGTAAATAAAAAGAGGGAGGTGGAGGAGGTAGACTTAAGGTAAGGAAAATATCATGGGAATAGTTTTAGATTTGAAATCCTAAGTGGAGCTAAATCCTAGTCCAGACACTTACTACTGTGTGACCTTAGGGAAGTCAGTTACGCTTGCTTGGTTTCATATAAAATGGAGTTGAAGATACTCTCACTCCCACTCCACCAGGTTGTTGTGAAAGAAGTGTTTTGTAAACTTTGAAGCACTAGAAATTTGACATTCTGTTTTTTCTCAGCCTAACAGTTTGTTTATCCTCCAAGGGCATAAAATATATGAGATCAGAATGTAATTTATTCATCAGCAGTTGACTAAATTAAATTCTGGTCAAATGAAAAAAGATTTCACTGAAGGTCTTCTCCAATTTTCTAAAGATAGCGCCCTCATGGTGGGTAGGCAAACCCCAGGTAACTAATGTTATTTCCTAATCCCACTAATTCATTATAACCAAACTCCTCTCACTTTCATAGGTATAGTTGAACAGGGCTTGTCCATAGAAGACCTGCCTCAGAATTAGGAAGACTTGTTTTAAAGTTCTTCCTCTGACACATTCTAAGCCACGTGACATGAAAAAGTCTTTTGGCATCTTACCGAAAACATGAAGACTGTAAATTAAAGATGCTTCTCCAAACTTAATTGGCAGAGGGAATTTCCCCCAAAGGAGTTGTCTGTGCTGATGATGTCCTACCTTCCCCTCTACCAAAAAAAAAATCTTATGTATAAGTCTCCCTTTTTCCTTTGTCACTGACTGGTTTCCTCACTATGAAAAGTGGAAGATTGGGGTAAACTCCCCTGAGCTTCATGTAGCTCACCTCCCATTTAGAAAATTACGTTTATGGCACCAACTGGTCCTTATAATCTTATTGACCAATTAGTTCTTTAGGTGAGGTATGTCTGAGCTTGATGTTAGTTGAGTTATTTGTTCTTTTAGTTAACATTCTGTGACCTTCAGCAAGCTATTTTCTAGGTCTCACTTTTCTTATCAACTAAATGAAGGTATTAGATTAGGTGGTCTCTGAGGTCCCTTTCAGCTGTAACTAACTGTACTATCTGGTTCAGATATTTTGCATGCTTAAGTCCCTAACTCCTTCTATGTCTTATTTGCTAGCATTTGATGTTCTAATGTTTGCGTTGACTTAACACCCCATTATTGTGTGTTCTAACATCCTACGCCACAGAGATCTTCTCAAGATCAATCATGCTGGAGTTCTATGTGAGCTGTGTGATCAAATGGAAGCACTGAATGCATTAAAAACAAATGAATCTCAGAGACTTTCTTTTAAAAATTTTCACCCAAATCCTTCTTGACTTTAACATCTGTTAAAAACAAAAACAAAAACAAAAACACAAAACCTCCCTGTCTGATTTACACAGGACTTTAAACCTAAAGATCAAGTCAATAACCTATGACCAGTGCCCTAAATTTTGTTGTTCAGTCATTTCAATTGTGTTCAACTCTCTGTGACCTCATTTGGGGTTTTCTTGGCAAAGACGCTGGAGTGGCTTGACAGTTCCTTTTCCAGAACATTTTATAGATGAAGAACTAAGGTTAACCAGAGTCACACAGCTGCTAAGTGTCTGAGGCTAGATTTGAACTCAGGGGGATGAGTGCTTGGGTCTAGTACTCTCCAATACAGATCCATCTAGCTGCCCTAATCTTAAACTTAACACAGTTATTAAACATCTATGAAATGCATACTAGGTGCTTATTAAATGTTTATAGATTGATTGAATGGATGTAAAAGGAAAGTAATGTCGGTGAAGGGATTGGTAGAGGTGAGAATTTGAAGGAAAGAGTGTAGGGAAAGATTTTCTGCCCAAAGTGAGATTTTAGCTGAGTTGTAAAGGCTGAAGAAACAAGGTAACAGAGGGGAGGAGGAGAGGACTCAAGTATACAGGAGAACTGGTGCAAAAGTCCTCTGGTAGGAAGGAGGAAGATGGAGTATTCTGATCAATGTAGCACTTGAAACATGGTCTTTTTGTTGCTGGTGATGGTGGCGTTGGTTTTGTTGGTTCTGCTTTGTTAGAGCTCCAAGATTCCCCTGTAGGAAACTCCTGACAGATGCTCCCTTTTCTAGGACCTCTTGGAGGTAGGACTGGAACCGAGACTTTCCAGATGCTAGCTCTCTATTCACATCCTGAACTCTATGCCTTCACAATGCTTTGAATGCACATGTATGTGAGTATACGCATACATACATACACACATCTTATATTTTGTTTGCTTCTAAACATGTTGAGGGGATGGGACTGCTAGGTAACAGAGAGGTCAAGGAGACCTGAGTTCAAATCCACCCTCAGACCCTTAATAGCTGTGTGACAAGAGTAAGTAACAACCTCTGTTCCTCATCTGTTAAAAGGGGATAATAATAGCACCTACTTCCCAGTTTTTTTGTGAGGATCAAACGAGATAATTGTGAAATGCTTAGCACAGTTCCTGGCACATAGACATTGCCATGTAAATATTAGCTAGCGGTGATAGTAGTAGTACAGTTACTACTAGTAGTAGCAGCAGCAGTGGTAACAGTAGGCATTGTCATCATCATCATAGTCATAGCAGCAATCTTCGTGTTTTTGTTTTTAATGTCCACTCATTAAAAAGTGTCAGGCATGTAGCAAGTGCTCAATGAGTGTGATTTATCTATCTGTCTAATCGTTCTATCATTTGTCTATCTATGTACAAATGACTGCATCTACGGAACCTATCTGTGATACTTTGGGGTAGAACAATGTGACTGGTCATAGAAAAACAGTCTTGCTCCCTATAGCTGTTGTTCAGGATTTATCTCCCCATCATCTAAAGCTAACTTACTGTAGCTTTTCCTGAGCTATTTTCACTTCAAACAGCTCCCTTGAAATCCTTCAGCAGTTCTTTTCATGGACACATCTTCCCCCCTCCCCTTTCTGTCACCCCAGACAAGTTTGTCAACCTCCAGTGCAGAGAGCAAACATAAATCTGGTTTGTTAATATTTATTTCCATTGATGCCCTCAATGCCTCCAATATTCAGGATGCCTTCTCACAGTCAACAGAGGACAAAACCAATGTCCTGAGGCGCCTGTCTATGTGCAGGAGTGGTTGGGGGGGGTGGGGAGTAGAAACTTTTTTTTGGCAGAACACAGGCTGAGCTTTTGAAGGGGAAAAGCTACATTTTCTTCTTGATTTTCAAAGTGTATTTAAGGCCAGTCTCTTCCATCAGCCCTCCTCCAGATCCTCTAATCCCCCCTGCCTGGTCATTGGTATTCTCAGTGTTTCTTCTCTCACCAGGTGAAACTTCACAGCTGTTCAGCTACTTTCCTTCATTTCTAACCCAAGCCTCTTTTCCTTAATTCCCCTTCAATTTCCTGTAGGTCAGATTACAATGCAGGTAGCTTCTAGCTGTTCCTGAATGATGAATGCCCACCTTTCTGCTTTTCTCCTCACTCCTTTTCTTTTTCATGGATTGTCACCTAGGGGTAGAGGGAGGATATTGTCAAATCTCATATAAGTTTCCTGTCATTCTGGCTATTATGAGTCCTGATGGGTTTTGGCTCTTATCCTATCATGTTTCTCCACTAGCACACAAGAACTGAGCTCCATCTGGAATTCTGTTTCTGTGTTTTGCTCCCTAGCTTCTTATTTATTAAAGATATTGAGAGCCTTTTAAATTTGCACACCTCATAAAACCCAAGGTAGTTGTTGGGGGTGATTTGTTTCTGAGCAAATGTTTCATTTGAATAGCATGCCACAGTGCCTTATGGGAACGAATTGGGCACAAGTTAAGGGTATCTCACAGCTCTGGAAGAATTAGGTTGTGTGCTTTACAGGAGGTCACCTTGCTTGGTAATCAGGGCTTGATGGCAACCAAGATGGGATGAGTTAAGACATAGGTTTCTCTAACTGATGAAGGGGTTGAAGTTTGTAACCTCCCCCTCTTTGTAGTAAGGGAAGAAATAATTTTAGAGAGGAGAAGCACTGAATTGGAGCTGAAGTCACTCAGTGAATATGATGCAACAACTCTGCCCTCTTCCATGTCCATGATATAATGATAAAATGATGTCCAAGTGGCAAAGAGAGATGATCCTAATAGCCACTCATATTTATTTGCCATTTTGAATTTAGAAACATTTTAAATGTTAATCTCATTTGATACAATAATCTTGTTGGAAAAGTAGTATAATTTGTAACATATTAATATTAGAGGAAGCTAGGTAGTGCAATATATAGAGGGCTCAAACATTAGGAAGATCTGAGATCAGAGGTGTCCTGGGACATTAGCAGTGTGACCCTGGGCAGTCATTTAATCTCTTTTTTGCCCCAGTTTTCTCTGATGTAAAATTGGGATAATAATAGCACATACCTTCCAGAATTGTGAAGATCATGTGGGTAATAATATTTGCAAAGAACTTAGAATGGTGCCTGGGACATAGGAGATACTTAATAAATACTTGCTCCTTTTCCCTCCTACCCCTTCTCCATTTTAAGGAAGAGGAAAACCAGCTACATAGATGATAAGTGGTATGACCAAAGTCACTTAAGAATTAAGTAGAGTGGCTGGGCTCTGAACACCACATCCCTCATAATGATAGTAAGTGATAATGAGAAATAACAAGTTTCTGGAGAATATTGAGGAAGCACTAGGTCCAGTCACTCATGGTTCTACAAACAGAATATTGGAAGATAAAGTCATCTCTAAGCAGAAGCAGGATGCAAGAGAGGGAGTGGACCAAGTAAAGGAGTACCTTCCACAGAGGGGCAAGATCCCAGGTAATGCACCCTGGACTATGAATGACCCTTATAAAGTGAAAGAAAGTGAGCAAAAGTCTGTATATGAGAGGTCATTGACTTTTGTTTCAGAAACATCAACAAGACCTCCAAAAAATCATGGATGATTTGAATTGTAAGTGTTGGGTGGGGGAGAGTATTGGATTATTCAGTACAAAGTTGGTGGTAGAGGAAGGGGTTTCAGATGATGGATTTGAACAAAGAGAAATGAGATAAATCATAGAAAATAAACACTCTTATTCATGTTATAAAGGATTTATATACTGCATAGCCTCTAATAAAGGATACACTAAAACTCATTTTGTTAAACAATTTAGAGTCATAGGAAATCCAGTGATCCTAGAGTTCTAAGACCTAGATCAAGATCATGAGTCTGAAACTTGCTAGTCATAGAATCAATTGTGCAATGAACCTTTCAACATCATGTAGTTAAATTTGCTAAATTTACATTAAAGGCAATTTCAATTAAAGAGGAAAGTTACTTATTCCTGCTCATATAAGTAATAGGAAATTAAATCTAACTCCAACTCTACAACACTATTCTGTCTACCCTGTAAAACCAGTACATATCTGGGTACCTTGGGAAAATCACAACTCTTCTCCAAATCTCAGTTTCTCCATGTATAATTGTTGTTTTTGTGTCTGTCCTTTTTCGAAGAAGACCATGACATCAGAAAAATGATGACATGACTTGCACTTGACTTTGTTTTGAGTGAGGGAAGGCTGTGCCAGGTCACCAGCCTTATTTTCTCTTCCTGAGTCATCTGAATTCAGGGACTGGATAGTCATCAGGGATGACTAGAGATGGCCCAGGATGGAATAGGAGAACTTGGTCTTTCCAGGTACTCAGAGGGAGGTAATGCCCATTGAGTGAATAGGTCTCTTTAAGAAGTAGTCAGGGAATGATCCTTTTAATGAACAAAAGAAAAAAAAATAACTAAATCACACTGGGAGGGAAAGAGTGTCCAACCTTTGGCCTTCAGAGTACACTGGGTTTATCCTGATAGAGAAAACCATGTGGAAGACAAGGTCAAACAAATGTGTGATAAGATTTAGAACAAGTCTTCAATGTCATTGATCAAGCTACACTGGATCTGGACTCTCCTATTGGTTCTGACACTTACCAGGTTTGCATGACCTTGCTGAGTAAGTCTAAAGTACTTCAGCTTAAGACTTCTCTAAATCTTAGTTTCCTCATTTGTAAAATGAGAATAATACACAAGAGAGCAGAGCAAGGTAGTGGAAGGAACACTGAACTGGGACTCAGCAGGAATGGGGTTAAGTCCTGCCTCTGACACTTAAGAACTGGGCAACTGTCGATGAATCATCCCACTTTCCTGAACCTGTTATTTTCATCCGTAAATAGGGATAATAACATTTGTAAAGAAATTGCTTTGTGAAACTTAAAACATCATTTAACTGTCAGCAATTGTTATTTTTAAGTCAGATCAGTTCATCAGTGATTTCATCAGTATGGATATTTGCTTCTTCCACTGTTGCAAAACAAAATCCATTCAGGTCTTTTCATTTCTTTCTGTAAATCTCCCATTAGGAATTCATCTTATCTGTTGAATATAATATGTATGATATAAGGGGGTTAAGTAGTAACACTTTTTTTACCCACATAGATGTTGTAACACCATCACACCTGAATAATTTGGGGATCAGAAAATATTTTGAAAAATATAGATCTAGCTGACTTTTTGAAACATATTAGTCATACTCAACACTTTCAGGGTCCTCTGGGACCAAGATCTTGAAGAACACAGCAGCATGTCCTCTCCCATAAGATGCACTCAAATATATACAAAATACAAGGAAAAATAAATAGAGACACGTGGGAAAAGACATCCAGCATTAGCAGGTATTCAAAGATACACTGTTCTGTTACAGAGATTTAACATCTGGTGCTTTATCTTTTCCTATTTCCCTTCATTAAAGATGAAAAGGAGAGAGAAAAGGAGACAGAGAGAGAGGAGAGAGAGAGAGAGAGAGAGAGAGAGAGAGAAGAGAGAGAGAGAGAGAGAGAGAGAGAGAGAGAGAGGAGAAGGAGAGAGAGAGAGAGAGAGAAGAGAGAGAGAGAGAGAGAGAGAGAGAGAGAGAGAGAGAGAGAGAGAGAGAGAGAGAGAGAGAGAGAGAGAGAGAGAGAGAGAGGGAGAGGGAGGGAGAGGGAGAGGGAGAGGGAGAGTGAGAGAGAGAAAGAGAGAGAAAGAGAGAGAGAGAGAGAGAAAGAGAGAGAGAGGGAGGGAGAGGGAGAGGGAGAGGGAGAGGGAGAGGGAGAGAGAGAGAGAGAGAGAGAGAGAGAGAGAGAGAGAGAGAGAGCCAATTTATATTTGCTGCCTACAAGTAGCCCCTCTGTGTATCATAGATTTGGAGTAGGAAGGGATGTTAGAAATCATTTCATCCACTTCTATCATTTTATAAATTTTATAAATCTATTCCGAAATGCTGTTCCAAATCTACTTGATGCTAAAGAAAGTGAATGACTTGTTCAAGGTCACACATATAGCAAGTAGCTGGCAGTCAAAAACAAGCACCCTGCCTCCAAATCCCAGTTTAACTAAATCGCACTGATTTTGTTAAGAGCATAGTCATCAGGATTTTTTATCATTGCTAACATCTTGCCATTCTCATAGCTCTGCTCCTGTACCTTCTTTCAATTGGTTATATAATTTATTTCTGCTATTGTGAAATCCAAAGGAGATAAAGGACAAGTCATACTTTGCAACCATAAAATACAGTGCAAAGGTGAGTTATCGCTATCAATCATTATTTTTAGTGATGACTGCCTATCAGGAAAATTAATTGGAGTGCTAGTCACATTTTATGAAGGAGGAAATGAGGGAACAAAAAGAAAGAGCAAGACAGAATATAGCATGACACAAATTCAAGGTAGACAGGGTATTTTAAAGCAGAGCTTCTGCAAGTTCGAGTTAGGGCATGACATTGGTGCCTGACATGACTTTAGACATTGACCATGTTTCACAACAAATTTTCAGCAACCATTACTTGACTGGGACCAAGAATGATAGCTTGTGTTAGGTTTAGGAGCAGATCCCTATAGGAGCAAATGAATTTCTTAAGTTGTGGCTCATTTGAGAGGAAAGTACTCTCAGCTTGAGGTGTCTATCTGGCTTCTCAAAGTTGGTCTGAAAATTTGTTGTCCTTATTAGTCATTAGAGTGAAAGTTCTCATGGTTTTGTTGACCTAAACTATCTCTCAATGCATTATATCATAATGGTGCACATTATTACCCTGGCCAGATGTGAATAGCTCATAAAGATATATCATACTTTTCCCATGTGTGTGACCCTTGGTGAGTCATTTAAATTTTCTAGGTCTCAGTTTTCTTACCTGTAGAATGAGATGGTTAGACTTGACGACATCTAAGGTCCTTTTCAGTTCTAAATCTATGATCTTATTATTATTAATGTAAGAACTATATTCTTCTATAATCAAAATGATTTATTAAGTAAGTGAGTATTTTAAAGTCAAAGCCCTGCCTGCTAGTGTCATAGAGTAACTGAATTATTGTCATTCTTTCCCCTTCTACTTGACAGATTTCTGACAGGATCCACAAGGTCATTTATGTTTACCAGCCAGGTTTCCCTTAAAGGGTTTATTCACATAACTAGGCAAAATATATTCTATTCAGGTATAAGCAGTCTCCAGCCCCAAGTTGTCCGATATTGTTGTATTTTTCCTCTTAGACCCTTTTCAAATTACTATCCCCTTTAGCAATCTCAGTCAGCATCACCTCCCTCCACAGCACTGGAGAAATATACTTTAAACTAATGGAATGCTAAATCACGCTGAGGAAGCCCAGGCAGCTGAGCTTTAGGGACAGCAAGCAGCAGCTGAAGGGAACAGCCCTGAGGACTGCTCCAGTCACTCTGACGCTATGTGCAGGCAGGAGATAAAAGCACAGAGAATCAAACCTTCTAGACTCATGTGATGTTAGCCATTTCAAAGAGAGTCACAGAGCTGTTTGCCTTGGAAAGTGGCAGCTGTATTCTAGTTAGCACCTTCCATATTGATTGTCTTTTCTGTGCTTCTCTCAGAAGCTTCTGGAATCTCATAGTTCAACACGGATGGCAAAAACTCTGCAATTGTTTAAAATAATAGTTTGCATGTAGTAAACATTTAATGTATTAAGATTTTAAGATTGCATTAAGATTAAGCTTTAATGTTCAATGAAATTTAACCAAAATTGGAATTTTATCATAAATATTGATCCAAGTGTGCAGATGACATGATGTTAAAAAAAGACTATTGGTACATTGATAACAAGATTAAGATTTGGAGCAATTGGGTCAGAGGAAATGCAAAATTTAAGAGAAATAAGATCCTGTTTTTAGGTTTAAAAAAAATCATCTCCTTAAAGAGAGCATAAGAAAGAAACGGCTAAGTAATTCACAGTATTTAATTTGACCATTGTCTTATTATGAGGAAGCTGATAGATGATCTGGTTGTCTTAAAGCAAAGGTCATCCTAGGCTGCAGAACTAAAATTCAAGTGTCTAGCTCAGGGGGTGGAAAAATCCCACTGGCAGATCATATTCACATCGTTGTGTTTAATTCTGGACTTCACATTTTAAAAGGTATATCAATGGATTGGACTGTTCAGGGGAGTGTAAATAGGGTGGTGAAGGATCTGGAAACCAAAGCCAAACCAAACTAGACAGAAGCTAGTCATGTTTGGTCTGGGTGCGATATACATAACGTGTCTTCTTTAATTACATTTGCACCAATAAGCCTTTTTCCATTTCTGACAATAGATCTTTTGACAGTGCTAAGGACTTTTGGGACACACTCTTTGCCCCAGCATCAGCAAATGCAGTTTTCAGGCTGTATCAATATAGGGATTGTTCTTTTGTTGATGGCATAGACGAAGCAGGGATGGAATAAGTACTGATATTGCAGGGGATGCCTATATTGTGGGCTCTCAGGCTAGGGAGAAGCTTTTATAAATAAAGTATAGATATACAAATATGAACATAAATATCTCATACATGTAACATAAATACATTGTACATAATATGTAAAAATATATAACAGGTACATATTAACATATAAATATCTAGTGTATGTAATAATCTTTCATTTTAAAATTCTTTATTAGACAACTAATGTGTTAGGCATTAAGAATACACACCCCACATGCACCCCCCCCAAAAAAAATTGCTGCCTTCATAGAAGTTGGAATCTACTATGTATAAACAACTAGGTAAAGTGGATAGAGTGCTGGACCTGAAGTTAAGGAGAATGGAGTTCAGAACCAGCTTCAGACACTTATAAGGAAGACACTTCGCTTCTCTCTGTCTTCGTTTCCTAAGATGTAAATGGGGGTAATAATAGCACCTGTCTTTCAAGGTTGGTATGAGGAAAGAAGAAATTAAATGTTAAAGTGTTTTGTACACCTTAAAAGTTATATGTGTTTTCTCACCATTGTTATTATTATTATGTTATATACATAATTCACATATTACTCATAATAATGGCTATCAATTCCCAATTACGTTAGTTACAAAATATTGTGCTGGATACAGGTCTTTCACCACAGCCCTCAGTTTATCTACTTGTTCATAACATACAGACATTCTCCAGTTCTTGAGCATTTCCTGACTTGGCAGCACATTTAAGTGAGTTGATGCAGACCACAAGCTGACTTGTGACTGTCACAGCCCCCACTAGAGAAGTCACAATGTGGCTGCCTTTTGCTTTATGGAAAACATATACCATATGGCACAGAAAGCTGCCATCTCTAATCACATTGTCACAGTTCTTTTGCATATGTTCTGTAAGCTGCTGGTAGTCGTTGGTTTCAGCTCAAGATGTGGTATCTGTCATAGATCATTCCCAGAGCCAGTCTGAGAGAGCTGAATGAGTTATGTCCTGAAAATAAAACTGCTGGTACTCTCTATGTTGAACCACAATGAAGAGACCAAGCTTGAACTATGTAAATAAAATGAAAATCCAAGGTCTGGGAGGTGAGAGATGAGATCAGAATTGGGGCATAGTGAGCAAAAGGAATGGGAAAGGATGTGAAAGGACAGATTTCAACTGAAATCCTGAGTTATATGAGGTATCTACTGATACTCTTCAAGAGACGAGACGAGTGTACTAGTTTAAAAGGCCTGATTTCAAATCCCGTTCTGGATTAAGTCTATCATCCTGACCAAGTCACTTAATCTCAGGTTCTTTGTCCTCTGTACTCATAATTCTATTGAAATAATTCTTGCCAAGTTAAAACAACTCTGGGGTGCCACATTATACCTATCACATTGGCTAATATGCCAAAAAAGGGAAAATGATAAATGTTGGAGAAGATATGTTAAAATTGATATTTTTGATAAAATTTGATAAAATTGATAAAAAAGATATGCTGAAGTTGGAACACATGCTGTTCCAATGATGGAGTTGTGAATTGATCCAAGTAATCTGGAAAACAATTTGGAACTTTGCGCAAAAGACTATAAAAATGTGTATACTCTGATCCAGCAATGCCACTACTAGGTCTGTATCCCAAAGAGATAAGTAAAATGAAAGAGGGAAAATGACCCACATGTACAAAAATATTTATAGCAGCTCTTTTTGTAATGGCCAAGAATTGGAAATTGAGGGAATTCCATTCAATTAGGGAATGGCTGAACAAGTTGTGGTATATGAATGTCATGGAACACTATTATTCTGTGAAAAATGATGAGCAACAGGATTCCAGAAAAACCTGGAGATACTTACATGAAATGATAAGCAAAGTGAGCAAAATAAGAGCATTGTCCACAGTAACAGCAACATTGTGTGATGACCAACTTTGATGTACTAAATTCTTCTCAGCAATACAAGAATCTAAGGCAATTCCAAATGACTCATGATGGAAAATTCTACCCATATCCAAAGAAAGAACTATGGAGTTTGAATGCAAATTGAAGCAGACTGTTCTCTCTCTCTCTCTCTCTCTCTCTCTCTGGCTTTTCTTTCTTTCTTGTGGTTTTGCTCTTTTGTTCTGATACTTCTTTTACAAAATGACTAAAGACTATCTTTACATGTAATTGAAAAAAATGCTATTGAGTGGAAACAATAAAAATTAATGGAAAATTAAATTAAATTTCAAAAAGAAATGATTCTTGCCAAAGCTCCTAATGATCTCCTATTATTGTTCTCAGTCATCTCTGTGGGCCTTAATTTCCTCTTCCAGAAAATTAGGAGATTGGATTAAAGGTCCTCTAATATTCTTTCTAGCTCTAATGTTTTATAATTCTTATGATAATTTAGGATCATAGATTTAAAACTGGAAGAAATCGTAAAGGTCACCTACTCTACAATTCTCATTCTTTAATAGGGAAATTAAGTCCCAGAGAGATAAAATTACTAAAAGCCTTGTCTCACTGAAGGCCAGTATTTCATTTATTCTTCAAGTAGGGTTTACAGAGTAAATGCAGATGTTTTTTAATTTTCACTACTCACAAATTTAAAAGCAATTTTAGGAATTGTATATTTCCAACTGGTTATTATGTGTGTTTGTATTGTTTATTGCTCTTAATTATCCTCCATTAACATAAACCTTGCCCCCTAAGTATATTCATCCCTTTCCTTTTAATTGTACTACCAACAGTGAATCAGTGTTACCAACTCTCAGTTAATTTAGTGAAACTGTCTTTTAAGTAGTCTTCCACTCTCCAATTATTCCACCTCTCCAAAGGATTCTGGGCAAGATAACTATTTCCTAAAATCTGCATTTGGCACATCATCCACATGACATTTTCTGTCAGCTGCTCTGCCTGGTTTTGACTCCAAGAACATCCTGCTTCCCCAGGATAAACTCATGAACTGAAATCTCATCATCATGGAAATTGATTCAGCTTTTATATGCAACACACCTCAGTACCTTTAGTAACCTCTACTATCTGATTGGATGACAAGAAAATAGAGTAATAGACTCCTCAGTATTTTCCAACTAACTCTTAGTTTGCTCAACTCCATAAACAATACACCCACCACAGATAACTCTTGGTACTCTTCCCCTCTATTTTCAGCTTCCTTTTCTGTAATGTCTGCCCTCCCTTACATTGCAAATGCCTTGAGTACAAGGATTATCTTTTTTTTCTCATTTGTAGCCTTAGTGCTTAGCACACAGTTCCTGACACATAGCACACACTTAATCAAACTTTATTGAATAATAACTATGACAAAGCATAAATGACTTTACGTTGCTTATAGGAAACTATCCAAACTCTTTGTTCACTCAGAAATTCCAGACCATAATATATCTCCTCAGCCATGTAGGGCAGTGGAAAGATCACATCTGAAGCTGGTCCTGAGTTTGAATCACATATTGTGTAGTATTGAGACAAAGTCCTTTCCTTGTCTGGTTACTTATCTGAGTTCTGATGATCTCAAAAGTCCCTTTCAATACAAATCTTTGATTCTAGTAACTATATTTGCTATAATTCCCTGATACAAAACCTTTACTCTAAACAGTCAACCCAACACACACACACACACACATACACACACACACATGTGCTCATGCACACATTTCATTTTTATTTCAATAGTTTTCATTAGACTTCTCTCCATGTCTAGAAAGTCTCTTCTCTTCTTCCATTCCTATCAAGGCACACTCTTTCCTTAGATCTTGGATTCTCTAGGCCACACTAATTATTCCATTCTCAGAACTTGGCATATTGATTGATCCAAGTCAATTCTTGTATTGTCCTATAATAGTTTCACATGCCAGTTATAACTATGGTAGAAAGTAGGCTCATTTTGCAGAGTATTCAAGTAGCTAGGTGACACAGCAGATAGAGTGCTGGGCCTGGAGTAAGGAAGACTCTTCCTGAATTCAAATCTGACCTTACACTCTTAGCTGTGTGACACTGGACAAATTATTAACCTTGTTTGTTTCAGTTTCCTCATCTGTAAAATGAGCTGGAGTAGGAAATGACAAACCACTCCAGTATCTTGCTTAGTATTAGAGTAGCTGGAGGAGATAGATAGATGATAGATAGATAGACAAATAGATACAGGACAAGTACAGGGTGAGTTGAATATAAGGGGATGATATCTAAAAAATGAACTTAAGGGGTGAGAGAGGAATATATTGGGAGAAGGAGAAAAGGAGAGATAGAATGATGTAAATTATCTCACATAAAAGAGGCAAGAAAAAGGTTTCACAATGTAGGGGGAAGAGAAGGGAGGTGAGAGGGAATGAGTGAACTTTGTTCTCATCAGATTTAGCCTAAGGAGGGAATAACATACACACTCAGTTGGGTATCTTACTCTACAGTAAAGTAAGGGGGAGGGGGATGGAAGGTCATTGAAGAGTGGGCAGATTAGGGAAGCAATAATTGGAAAGGGACAGGGTCAAAGTTGAAAATAGAATAATTAGGGTTCAGGATAAGGTGGAGGGAAATATAGTTAGTCTTTCACAACATGAGTATTATGGAAGTGTCTTGCATAACTACAGGTGTGTAGGCTATATTGAATAACTTGTCTTCTCAGTGAGGGAGAGAGAAGAGGGAAGAAAAATTGGAAATGGAAGTTTTAAAAACAAATTTTAAAAAATGTTTTACATGCAACTGGAAAATAAGATATATAGGCAGTGGGGTATAGAACTCTATATTGCTTACAAGGAAGTAAGGAGCAAGGGCTGGGGGGGGGCGGATTGATAAAAGGGAGGGCAGACTGGGGGAAGGGGTAATTAGAATGCATGCCATATTGAGATAGGGGGAGGGAGAGATGGGGAGCAAATCTGGAACTCAAAATGTTGTGGAAATGAATGTTGAAAACAAAAAAATGTATAAAGAATAAAAAAATTAAAAAAGAATACAAATTCTTAATGAACAGGAGTACTCTTTGGTTATTTATTTGTATGTCCATTGCTTGGCACATCCTAAACACTTTAAGACTTAATAAATTTGTCAAACATAATGTATATCAATTCTAGGAATATTTTTAAATTGATTCTAGTATCGTCCATTAACAAGGATTCAATTTGAAAGTATAAGAAAATAATGTAAATTACTAAATACCATGAAAACTATGTTTGTCAGATTATAAGTATAATTAAATCTCTGAATACTGATCACAAAATCCAAAAGTGACTTTAATGTAGTAAGTTTAAGACTCAGAACACCAATTTGGTTCAGCTTCTGGAATCTCTTCTAATTTGCAATTCTCTCATTGTCATCATTTTGACTAGAAGGTGACATTTGTTATTTGTGTTAACAGGGAAAATTCATGACATTTTACAGAAATCTTAAAATCTAGCTTAATTCAATTGATCCTTGTTAAAATTTCAATTGTCACCTAGGCTTCAAACCTACAAGGAATAAAATGAGCAGTTAAATGACACTGAATTATATAATGATCATAATTAGGATGGTGTCCTTGGTCTTTTTTTTTTTTTTTTTTTGTGCTAGATCACCATTTATAACAATTTCACTAGGTCTTTCTTCTTTCTCCATCTAAGTGTGCTCATTTGGAGACAACAGTTTCTATAGTTTTAATTACCTTCTCTATTCACATTTCTCCAGAAAAGATCTCTATCCAGACCTCTAGCCATTATTCTCCAAAAATGCATTGGATATTTTTTACTAGATGTTCTGCAAACATCTCAAGCTCAGTATGTCTAAAACTGTATTCATTTCCTCCCCAAATCCATTTGCATTTTGAATTTCCCTATTCTTAGCAAGTGTACTACCCTAGTAATTCAAATTTACAACTTGTTTATAATTCTTGACTTCTCCCTTACCCAAAATATTCAATCAATTGCCAAATCTTGCCATTTCTATATTACATATGATCCCTGATTTCTGCTCACACTGGTACCACCCTAATTTAGGCCTACATGACCCTCTTGCACTATTAAAAGGTTTCCTATTTGGTCTCTCTAATTCATAATTGTCCTATCTCTAACCTATTGTCATAGATATATCATAGATATATCATAGATGTCAAAGTATTTTTTTCTAAATTCTAAACATATCATTTACTAATGGATAAAATTTAATAGCTTATTATTGCCTTTGGAATCAAATATAAATTACCCTGTCATTTAATGCTTTTTACAACCTTGCCCCAATCTATTTGTTCCAACATATATTATGCTTCTCAAATTCTGCAGTCCAACCAAACTAGTCTTCTCAGTGTTCCTCACAGAAAACACTCTATCTCTTCACCTTTGCAATTCGTATAATATGTATTTTATATCTAGTTCTTAAAGAATGATAGGTAGCAAGTAGAAAGGGCCTCAAAGACTTCATTTACAAATGAGAAAACTGAGATTGAGATAGATAAAATGACTTTCCCAGAGGTAGGACAAGATTTGAACTTAGGTCTTCCTTAGTTCCTTGTTCTCTGAACTCCACTACTGGCATGCCAATCATAAGAGCCTAGATGTAGACCCAACTGGGATCACAATGCCTCCTAGTTCATCCCTCTAATTTTAGAGAAGAGATAGTTAAGTCCCATGAAAGTGAAATGATTTTTCTTTTTTAATTTATTTTAAGGTTTCAACATTCATTTTCACAAAATATTGAGTTCCAAATTTTCTCCCCATCTCTCCCTTCCCTGCACCCCAAAATGCCTTGCATTCTGATTGCCCCTTCCACCAATATGCACTCCCTTCTAACATCCTCCTTTCCCTTATCTCCATCTTCTCTCTTGTCCTGTAGGGAAAGGTAAATTTCTGCACCCCATTACCTGTATATCTTATTTCCCAGTTGTACGCAAAAACAATCCTCAACAGTTGTTCCTAAAACTTTGAAGAAGTTTTTTTCAACTTCTCTTCCTTCCTCCCTCCCCACCCATCCAGACTGAGAAGGCAAGTAATTCAATATAGGCTATATATGTGTAGTTTTGCAAATGACTTCCATAATAGTCATGTTGTGTAAGACTAAGTATATTTCCCTCCATCCTATCTTGCCCTCCCATTTCTTCTGTTCTCTCTTTTGACCATGTCCCTCCCCAAGAGTGTTTACTTCTAATTGCTCCCTCTCTTCCCATTTGCCCTCCCTTCCAGCATTCCTTCCACCCTGCTTCTCCCCTTCTCCCCGACTTTCTTGTAGTATAAGATAGATTTTCATATCAAATTGATTGTGCCTGTTATCCCTTCCTTGAGCCAAATGTGATGAAAATAACCTTCACTTTTACCCTCTTATCTCCCCCCTTTTCCCCTCCATTGAAAAAAGCTTTTTCTTGCCTCTTCTATGAGAGATAATTTCCCCCATTCCATTTCTCCCTTTCTCTTCCCCATATATTCCTCTCTCACCCCTTAATTTTATTTTTTCAGATATTATTTCTTTCTATTCAACTCTGTGCTCTCTGTCTCTCTCTCTCTGTCTCTCTCTCCATATGTGTGTGTGTATGTGTGTGTGTAATCCCTGCAACTACCCAGATACTGAGAAAAGTTTCAAGAGTTACAAATATTATTTTTTCCATGTAGAAATATAAAGAGTTCAACTTTAGTAAGTCCCTTGTTATTTCTCTTTCCTGTTTACCTTTTCATGCTTCTCTTGATTCCTGTGTTTGAAAGTCAAATTTTCTTTTCAGCTCTGGTCTTTTCATCAAGAATGCTTGAAAGTCCTCTATTTCATTGAATGACAATTTTTTTCTCCTGAAGTATTATATTTAGTTTTTCTGGGTAGGTGATTCTTGATTTTAATCCTAGTTCCTTTGACTTCTGGAATATCATATTCCAAGACCTTTGATCCCTTAATGTAGAAGCTGGTAGATGTTGTCTTATCCTGATTGTATTTCCACAATACTCGAATTGTATCTTTCTGACTGCTTCCACTATTTTCTCCTTTACATGGGAACTCTGGAATTTGGTTACAATATTCCTAGGAGTTTCTCCTTTTGGATCTCTTTCAGGAGGTGATTGGTGGATTCTTTTACTATTAATTTTGTCCTCTGGTTCTAAAATATCAGGGCAGTTCCTTGACAATTTCATTAAAGATGATGTCTAGGCTCTTTTTTTTGACCATAGCTTTCAGATAGTCCCATAATTTTTAAATGGTTTCTCCTGGATCTCTTTTCTAGGTCAGTTGTTTTTCCAATGAGATATTTTACATTATCTTCCATTTTTTCATTCTCTTGGTTTTGTTTTGTAATTTCTTGGTTTCTCATAAAGTCATTAGCTTCCATCCTTTCCATTCTAATTTTTAAAGAACTATTTTCTTCAGTGAGCTTTTGAACCTCTTTTTCTATTTAGCTACTTCTGTTTTTTAAAGCATTCTTTTTCTCATTGGCTTTTTGGACCTCTTTTACCAATTGAGTATAAGGTGTTTATTTTTAAAGGTGTTATTTTCCTTTTTTTAAAGATGTTATTTTGTTCAGCATTTTTTTTGGGTCTCCTTTAGCAAGCTGTTGACTCACTTTTAATGATTTTCTTGCATCACTCCAATTTCTCTTCCCAATTTTTTCTCCACCTCTCTTACTTGATTTTCAAAATCCTTTTTGAGCTCTTCCATGGCCTGAGACCATTGCATATTTATTTTAGAGATTTTGAATGCAGAAGCCTTGACTTTTGTGTCTTCTCCTGATGGTAAACATTGTTCTTCCTCATCTGAAAGGATGGGAGAGAATACCTGTTCACCAAGAAAGCAACTTTATATAGTCTTATGTTTTCCCTTTTTTGGGCATTTTCCCAGGTATTTAATTGACTTTTGGGTCCTTTGTCAAGAGTAGGGTATACTCTGGGGACCTGTAAGTTCTCAGTTCCTCCAAGGTGGCACAACAAGGGAGAGGAGTTACTCCCTGGCCAGGCTCAAGGTTGAACAGGCTCAGCTGTTCAATTCCCCCAGGGTCTTTAGGCAGGGTCTGGGCCACCACTCAGGGCTGAGATTTGGATCAGGTACTCAATTCCCCCAGAGGCTTTAAGCTGAATACTTCAACAATGGAAGCTGACTGCTGCCTACTGCTGCTGCTGCCTCTGCCACTACTGCTGCCACTGACTGGGGCCAGGGCTAGGGAAGGAACCTGCTGCCTTGTCACAGAGATGAAAAAACCCTCTCACTGACCTTTGAATTGTCTTTGTCACCTGTGGGTTGAAGAATCTGTGAACCTCTGCATCTTCTACAAGGGATTCTGTCCCTGAGGCCTGTTCTGGCCCTGCTCCTCCTGGGGCCCCATGACCAAGACTGGGCTGTGCTCTGCTCTGCCTCTGGTGTGATAGACCTTTCCTGTTGGCCTTCCAGGTCACCCTGGGTTGGAAATCTCCTCTACTCCATCATTCTGTGGTTTCCGCTGCTGTAGAATTTGTTGAGAGTATTTACAGGTATTTTATGCACTGTGGCGGAAGGGCTAGAATATGTACATCTTTCTACTCTGCCATCTTGACTCTGCCTCATGAAATGATTTTTCAAGACTAAATAGGAAGTGTCAGAGGAGGAATTTAATCCAGAGATAGTGTTCCTTCTACTGTTGCATGCTGCATGTTGTCTTCCCTGAGAGAAAGTAAGTTCTTTGCAGGTTGGGCCTCTTTCATTTTTATCCCAGGAGTCACAGGGCCAACATAGTGCCTAACACATAGTAAGCACCTCATGAATATTTATTGATTGTTTCTGTTTTCTTTCAGAAAATAAATATTTTTTAAGGTTCAAAGTCCATTAAGAAACAATATCATGAAATCAAATCTTCTAGAGCTATAAGGGTCACCATAGACTATTTGGTCCACTTCATACCTAAGAAGGAATCTTCTTTTTAATATCATTGATAAGCTGTCAACTAATTTCTTCTGGAATACTTTTAGTGATGGAGAAACCCACTATTTTTGGAGGACATTCTTTCACCAGAGAGTAGGGAGTTTTTCTTTCAACAATCTGAAATCTTCCTGATGCATTATTTCCACTGTGTCTAGTTCTGTCTTCTGCAATCAAAAAGAACAAGTCTTGTCCTTCTTCCACATGACAGATCTCCAAATACATGAAGACAGCTGTAATTCCCTTTCTGCAGTATGTTGAGTTCTATGCTAAGAAATGAGTTATATATACATGAAATTCAGTTAAAACAATGTGTATTGATAGCTTACTGTACATAAGACCTCTCAGTGCTGTGAAAAAAATAGACACATTTTGTGCATTCAAGGACCATATGTTTACCTTTTAATAACCCCCTTTGGAGACAGTTCAAGTATTATTATCCTCATTTTACAAATGGGGAAACTGAGATTCAGGTAAGCAAATAACTTGCATATTGTCAAATATATATTTTTTAATACTGTGTGTGCAACAGAAAACTTTAAATAGAAGATACTACCTCTTCATGAGAATTCCTTTCCCATGTTTATTTTCTTTTTTTTCTTTCTTTTTTTAAAATTTATTTATTTAACTTTTAACATTCATTTTCACAAAATTTTGGGTTCAAAATTTTCTCCCCATTTGTCCCCTACCCCTACCCCAAAACACCGAGCATTCTGATTGCCCCTATCACCAATCTGCCCTCTCTTCTATCATCCCTCCCTTCCCTTGTCCCCATCTTCTTTTTTGTCCTGTAGGGCCAGATAACTTTCTGTACCCCATTACCTGTATTTCTTATTTTCTAGTAGCAAGAACAGTACTCAACAGTTGTTCCTATAACTTTGAGTTCCAACTTCTCTTCATCCCTCCCTCCTCACCCATTCTCTTTGGGAAGGCAAGCAATTCAATATAGGCCATATCTGTGTAATTTTGCAAATGACTTCCATAATAGTCATATTGTGACAGACTAACTATATTTCCCTCCATCCTATCCTGCCCCCCATTGCTTCTATTCTCTCTTTTTCATCCTGTCCCTCCTGAAGAGTGTTGACTTCAAATTGCTCCCTTCTCCCATTGCCCTCCCTTCCATCATCCCCCCCACCCTGCTTATCTCCTTCTCCCCCACTTTCCTCTATTGTAAGATAGGTTTTCATATCAAAATGAGTGTGTATTTTGTTCCTTCTTTGAGTCAAGTGTGATGAGAGTAAACTTCATGTTTTTCTCTCACCTCCCCTCTTTTTCCTTCCACTAAAAAGTCTTTTGCCTGTCTCTTTTATGAGAGATAATTTGCCCCATTCCATTTCTCCCTTTCTCCTCCCAATATATTTCTCTCTCACCACTTAATTTCATTTTTTTAAGATATGATCCCATCCTATTCCATTCACTCTGTGCTCTCTGTCTCTGTGTGTACGTGAGCACACACACGTGTGTGTGTGTTTGTGTGTATGTGTGCATGTAATCCCACCAACTACCCAGATACTGAAAAGTTTCAAGAGTTACAAATATTGTCTTTCCATTTAGGAATGTAAACAGTTCAACTTTAGTAAAGTCCCTTATGACTTCTCTTTGCTGTTTACCTTTTCATGCTTCTCTTCATTCTTGTGTGTAAAAGTCAAATTTTCCTTTCAGCTCTGGTCTTTTCATCAAGAATGCTTGAAAGTCCTTGATTTCATTGAAAGACCATTTTTTTTCCCCTGAAGTATTATACTCAGTTTTGCTGGGTAGGTGATTCTTGGTTTTAGTCCTAGTTCCTTTGATTTCTGGAATATCATATTCCACACCCTTCGATCCCTTAATGGAGAAGCTGCTAGATCTTGTGTTATCCTGATTGTATTTCCACAGTACTTGAATTTTTTCTTTCTAGCTGCTTGCAATATTTTCTCCTTGACCAGGGAACTCTGGAATTTGGCCACAATGTTCCTAGGAGTTTCTCTTTCTGGATCTCTTTTAGGCCGTGATTAGTGGATTCCTTGAATACTTATTTTGTCCTCTAGTTCTAGAGTATCAGGGCAGTTTTCCTTGATAATTTCATGAAAGATGATGTCTAGGCTCTTTTTTTGATCATGGCTTTCAGGCAGTCCCATAATTTTTAAATTGTCTCTCCTGGATCTATTTTCCAGTTCAGTTGTTTTTCCAATTAGATATTTCACACTATCTTCCATTTTTTCATTCTTTTGGTTTTGTTTTGTGATTTCTTGGTTTCTCATAAAGTCATTAGCCTCCATCTGTTCCATTCTAATTTTTAAAGAACTATTTTCTTCAGTGAACTTTTGAACTTCCTTTTCCATCTGGCTAATTCTGCTTTTGAAAGCATTCTTCTCCTCATTGGCTTTTTGAACCTCTTTTGCCAATTGAGTTAGCCTATTTTTTAAGGTGTTATTTTCTTCAGCATTTTTTTGGGTCTCCTTTAGCAGGGTGTTTATTTGTTTTTCATGCTTTGCTTGCATGTCTCTCATTTCTCTTCCCAGTTTTTCCTCCACCTCTCTAACTTGATTTTCAAAATCCTTTTTGAGCTCTTCCATGGCCTGAGCCCATGGAATATTTATTCTGGATGTTTGGGATACAGAAGCCTTGACTTCTGTGTCTTTCCCTGATGGTAAGCCTTGTTCTTCCTCATGGGAAAGGAAGGGAGGAGATACCTGTTCACCAAGAAAGTAGCCTTCTATGGTCTTATTTTTTTTCCCTTTTCTGGGCATTTTCCCAGCACGTGACTTGACTTCTGAGTGTCCTGTCCACCCCCACCTCGCTTCCAGATCCACCTAGCCAGAGCTTTGGGTCTGAGATTCAAATGTTGCTTCCCAGCCTTATAGCTTTGGGGCGGGGCTGCTATTCAGTGTGAGATTAAGTTTAGGTGCTCAGGTGGGGGCAGGGCTGCCTCACGGGGCTCAGTTCCCTCAGGGGGTTTATGCAGAGACCTTCAACAATGGATCCCAGCTCCTGCCTGCTTTGGGAGTCCCTGTCAGCTGCCACCTCCGCTTCTGCCTCCCGAGGGGGCCTGAGTTATGGGGACATCCCACTTCCCTCTTGACCAGCCAAAGAGACCCTCTCACTGACCTTTTGGCACCTGTGGGTGGAGGGACCTGCGTGGCCCCTGGAGATTCTCTCCCCGAAGCCTGCTCGGATCTGTTCCTCTTGGTGCCCTGCGGCCAAGGCAGGGCTGGGCTCTGCTCCGGGTCGGGTGTGGGATGGACCTTTGGTGTCTGTTTTCAGGGCTCTCTGGAACAGAAATATCCTCCACTCTGTTGTTCTGTGGCTTCTGCTGCTTCCAAATTTGTTGGGAGTTCTTCTTTACAGGTATTTTATGGGCTGTGGGTTTCAGAGCTAGCATATGTGTGTCTTTCTACTCCGCCATCTTGGCTCCTCCCCCCTTTTCTTTTGTTATGGTCAGGATCCTAAGATTGAAAGTTTAAAACTGAAAGGATTTTGGAGATGATAGAAATGATTGAGTTGGTTACTGCATGCCAGTACGAGGAAGAAATCCTGCAAGGTCAATGAACCAGGCATTTTCTTGTGAGCTGGGAGAAATAAACTATGGGGAGAATCAGAGTTTTGAAAGTCACCAAGCCAAAATCCATTCAAAAAGAAGAGATTGAATAAGTTTCAAAGTTTTAAATTGAGAGGATGATCTTAAATCATATGAGACTGAACTATTACACATCTTTGATTTCCATGTTCAGATACAGATTTTGAGGTCTTAGAAAAAATTATAACTAATTCTACCTTCCCTCATGCTAACAAAATATACTTCATAGGACCAGCACACATACACTTGTTGGGTACTTAGAAGTAATGTTTATGGGCATTATTCTGAGAATTGAACTGGTGGATACAAAAACAGTGGACCTGTACATAAGACCAAATACCCTGGACCTGGTTTCATGACACTTGGATTCACATCCTGTTTCCAGTCATTATTATCATAGTGACATTGAGCAAATCCCTTAACTTTTATTCTTCCTCTGTAAAACAGCTTTAAAGATGTCCCCCTATCTCATGGAGCAACAGCGTGGTCAAGTAGGTAGAGAACTGACCTTGAAATCACAAGACATGAGCTCAAGTCCTAAGTCTGAAACATGCTAATTGGTGGACCTGAGGCATGTTGTAACCTCTCAGTGCTCTATGCACTTCAGAGAAGCTGATATCCTACTTTGGAGAGTGAGTTTTCTCATTGAAGAGTTTCATTTGTCAGTGAGATGGGACAATCTATACTTTATCCTTATTGCATTGGTGTGTGACTGTTTAGACGAAGAAATCACTTTATGAACCTTAAAATAATAAGTGAAAGTATTACAATAATTGCAAGAGCTAACCTTTATATAACACTTTGATCTTAGCATTATTCCTGTGAGATAAGTACTATTATTATCACATTTGACAGATGAGGAATCTAAGACTTGGAGAAGTTGCTGGGGTCACACAGCTAAGTTTCTGAGATAGAATTCAGATTCAACTATTCTGGATTCCAAGTCCAAAAATAATTACTAAGCCAAACTGAATTAAAACATAGCCCCTACCTTCATAGGATTTTACCATTTAAAAGTGAGATAGAGCACATATGCCTGTGATTACATTAGGATGGAAAACTCCCATTCTACTTATTGGAGCCAGCATATTCAATTAAAAGAGTGTTGAGAATCATCTAGGCCTCTGAAAATCCAAGTTGCTTGTTCAGGTTCACATGGCCTTCATATACCAGAGGCAACACTTGAACCACAACTTCCTGATCCTATAGCCAGCTCCCCCCACCCACTACGTGCATCGGTAATATGTGAATTCTGACATTTGTGCCACCTTTAGTCAGTGTTGTCAAGAAAATACTATGGGAAATGAAAAGCTTTATAGAAATATATGATACAAATGTTAATTCCTTTTTACAAATGTGAGATTTAAAAAATGAAAAGAACATCATGGACTAGCTAATCTAACTACCTACTTTTATTAATGAGTGAAATGAGAATTAATAGGCTAAAAGTAGTAAAAAGCATATTCCAAGAAGCTGTAGCAGGTGCAGCGGCCACACCCCAGTAAACCATTACTGCAGATAGGCCAAACCAGGTTGAGGGTAACCAAAGGTTCTGGGGTGTAGGGTGTGTTCAGGGAAGATCAGTACCTTTGGTGTGATGGCTGCTGAGCCCTTTTCGGGCTCTTTCCACTTTTAGTGTTCACCTGTTCCACCTAATTCTCACTTGTGGCAAATACATAGTAGGTGCTTGTTGAATATAAAGCAATGGAATGAAACTGTTAATTAACAAAATGAAACTCTGCCCTCCTAAAGGTCCCCAAGCTTCAGGGTGTGAACTTCTGGCTTGGATGTCTGCAAACAAAGTGAAGAAAGCTGTTTTTGTGGGTTTCCTAACCTGCACCTGTACAGTCCTGATAAGGCTCCTGGACAATCAGACCTGAATAATTGTTGTTTCGTTTATCAAGATGGTGGGGCATCCACCAGACCTACCAGTGCATTAACCTCCTCTGTGCTCAGTGCTGACATGTCATTTTGGAGGAAATCCAAGCTGGGCATAGTAGAGATGATAGTCTGTACAGGAATATACCAGTGAGACTGGGATTTAGTTGGCTGTAAAAATGTTTTCTTGATAAGGAACAAAAATATTAAAATATGACAAAATTGCTGGAGGCTCAGCCCTGCAGGGATAAATACAGCCAGTTAGTGCCTATTAATTGGCATGGATTATTTTTCTCCCTACCTTGGAGAATTGTTTTCTCTTGAAATAGACAGATTAATACTAAGTGAGAAAAAACATCAATGAAGGCAGTTGGACTGTAATGGGACAAACCAACAAACTGCAAGTCAGGAGACCTGGGTCCTCGTGTTTTCTTGGTTATCATTTAGTTATGGGACCTTTGTCAAGTCACTGTACCTTAGGAGGCAAATTTCACAGAATGTCAGAGCTGGGGTCAGCCTTAGAGATCAACCCTGTCATGTGGCAAATAAGGAAACTGAAACCTAGAGATGATCAGTAATTTGCTCAATATCCACAGATATTAAGCAACACAATTGAGACTCAAGCCCAGATCTCTTGGTTCCAGTTTTTTCCATATGTAAAAGGTTAGGGATGGACAAAATGATCTCTAATGTTACTTTCAATGTGTGTGTGTGTGTGTGTGTGTGTGTGTGTGTGTGTGAGAGAGAGAGAGAGAGAGAGAGAGAGAGAGAGAGACAGAGAGAGACAGAGAGAGAGAGACAGAGAGAGAGAGAAAGAGAGGGAGAGAGAGAAATTTTATTTGTGATTATTTCTGAGTAATTCACATGTAAATATTGATCACTCTTTTTACATGGGAAGATAAAGATAGAGGACTTTTTTTAAGGAGTAAGCTTTATAAAACTCTAACCAAATGTGAAACTGCAATAGAATTTGACAGCTAAATTCTAATTAACATTCTTCTTCAGATATGGGTTGGACTAGATGACCTGTGAGGCCTCCTCCACAAAATCTGAAATTTTATGATGCTGTGCATAATTGGTATTTCATGTGAGCATGAGATGTCATTTAGGTCAGATTGGACAAGTTGCGTTATAATGATTTTGATTAATTATTCGGTACCAGATCAGAACTTATGCATAGAGACTGTGTTTAAATTTTGAAGGTTGTAGTTGCCTATATGACATAATTATAGAGGCCAAACTCATAGGTTTCTGGACATAGCTTCTTTGCTCTTCCAACTTAGTGTCTGAAATCTCACCATTAGATGACTATTGCTTCTGCTTAAGAAAACAAACCTTTGTCATGTGTCAATAACATTATTAACCACATTAACAGCTTACATTAAGATAAAGCTTTACAATTTGGAAATTACTTTGCTTAACAACAACCATGTGTGGATCATATCATCCATATGTTATGTAGAGAGGCATGGAGTTGATATGGAAATGACTATTGAGGAGAATATGTTTAATTCTACCTAGGAAAATTCCTAGTTGTATGGGTACACCCAACTCATTGAATTTCTCTATTTTTCAACTTCTTAATCTGTTAGAGGGAGAGGGAGAAGAACTATACCTATGATTACATTAGGATGGAAAACTCCCATTCTACTTATGGGAGCCAGCATATTCAATTAAACAGAGTCTTGAGAATCATCTAGGCCACTGAAAATTCAGGTTGCTTGTTCAGGTATACATGGCCATCATATACCAGAAGCAACACTTGAACCATATCTTCCTGATCCTATAGCCAGATCGTCCTACCCACTATGTTCATCTGTAATATGTGGATTCTGACATTTGCACCACCTTTAGTCAGTATTGACAAGAAAATACTATGGAAAATGAAAAACTTTATAGAAATATATGATACAAATGTTAATTCCCTTTTACAAATGTGAGAATTGAAAGACAAAAAGAACATCATGGACTAATTAATCCAACCACATACTTTTATTAATGAGTGAAATGAGAATTGTTAGGGTAAAAAAGTATACTGCATTTGGAGTCAGAAGAACTGGATTCAAGTTCTCTATTATTCCATTATATATGTGAAATATTAGGCAAAACATTTAACTTCTCTGGACCTCACTTTCTTTACTTGAACATGAGAACATTGGACCTGATGATTTCTATGTCCTTGCCCATTGAATGTTTCTATGACTGCTTTGTATCTATAGGATTGAGTTACTTGATCAAATTCATACATTTTGTTATTGGAAAAACTGAGTCTTTAATCCATGTCTTTTAACACTATTTTCTGCACTTTTTCCACCATTTTAATCCTGGTCTAATTTCATAAATTTTCAGATATTGTTTTTAATTTGTAAGATAAAATATCTGCCACTGAGGGATATTTTAAAGCTCACACATTTTATGCACATACACACATACACTCACATATATACACATATACATAAATGTATATATACATATATACCATATATGTGTATTTGTATAATATATATAAACTATCACCATAATCATTATCAGTAAATGCATTGCACTTCCTAGCAGAGCTATTAAGCCATAGTATCCAGGGAAGGTAAGTTTTGATAGGAAAGAGGAAAACATGGAAAACATTAACTTAGAAGGTCTAAGATGGGAGAAATCATGGCAAAAGGATTAGGAAATAACACATAAGCAGCAGTAAGACATAACTGAATAACTGAGATGAGAGTGGGACTAACATAGGGGAAGAGAGAGAGGCAAGGAAAGGGAGAAGAATACTGAAAACAAGCTTTAAGAACTTGATAATCTTACCTAGGGCTGACCTTGTTAGAAAATTGAACCTCAGTTTATCCTTTCCTATTTCTACCATATGGTATTAAAAGCAAAAGTTGCCTCAAATCATTTAAAAAAATACAATGACACTTAAAGGACTTCTTGTCTCTATACCTGCTTTATCAATTAGTACTATAGTCTTAACTCCCGATTACAGAATCAGAATTGGAAGAAGATTCAGTGTGATATTTATGGAAGAAATGTAGAGTTTCCAAGCCCACCTATCATTTCGTTTGTAAATCCTTCCCTGACATGGCCACATGAAAGTATCCTGAAATATTTCCAAAACACTTCATGTGAATCTCTCCTTTGTTTGCGTTATTCACTCAATTTTGTTATATTTATCTATGTAAGTATTTAATTCAGCAGATAGTTTTTGAGTGTTTGTGATAAACAAGAAACTTGGCTTATATAAGAGATATTTATATAGCACTTTAAGTTTCATTAAAGGGTTCTTGTCTAACTATCACATATAATCTTTACAATAAGTGGGAAATAAGGACTACTGGTATTAGCATCCCTATTTTACAAATAAGAAATGAAGACCCAAAGAGAAGGTCAATGGTAAAGCACATAGTAAGTGTCGAATGTTTTTAGATTCAGCTCTGTATCTTTTCTAACTCACATCCGAAAGTTTTTGTACTGTTCCATACTACCTTTTGCATACTATGTGCATCCCCCCACCCTGAACAATAGTTCAAGCAGCTGTAGTCAGTTGAAGTCAATTCAATTTTACTCAATTCAATTCCACTTAACTCTATGATGTTTCCCTCCTAATGTGATGTTTCCTTCCTAATGTGATATTTCCCTTATCATTTTCTATTCTTTTGCTTAGTTAGTTGAATTTAATATTTCAGCCTCAGAAATCTGGGCAAGTCTCTTAACTCTCTTTTCCTCAGTTTTCTCATCTGTAAAAATGAGAAGGAAAAGTAATATCAAGCCACTCCAGAATCTTTGCCAAGAAAAACCCAAATGGGGTCCTGAAGAGTTAGACATGACTAGGATCATATGACTAGGATATATTTGAAGTTTTATTTGATCCTGTCATCCTGATACCAGGCTCTACCCACTACATCATGACCTACCTCTATTAATTCTAAGGAGTCCATATGTTTTATATGTTATTTCTCCTTATAAAATATAACCTCCTAGTGGTTAGATATTACTTAAGTTTTTGCATCTCCATTAACTAACTTGGAGTCTGCTATAAAATAGGGATAGAAACAGGGGCAGAGCCTGTGATTTTATTTCTCTACTAATTCTGGTTGGCAACTTCTTGCAACTCATAATGTGAAAGAGTAGCCAGGGGCACTGAGAGGTGTCTTGCCCAGGATTCCAAAACTACTATGTGTCTGAAGTGGGACTCAGAGTTAGGCTTTTCTACTTTCAATATCACCTTGCTCTATATGATACTGAGTTACTTCTCTTGAAAACTTCTTGAACTAATGATTGTTTGAGTCATTGAGATCTAGCTTTCTGCATATCCCCTATGATTAATCTACTAGAATTTATTAAACTTTTGCTATGTGTCAGACACTGTACATGATCTAGCCTATGATAGCTTAATTTGTCCTTTATTCATTTATCTTTGATTGCACAGATGTGATTTTCCATCTACAAATAAACAAATAGGTGGTCACAGATTTCCAATTAAACTAAGTCAAAATACTGACTCATAAGTTGTCAAAGAAAAAGAGCCTCCAATATTCCACATATCAAAGTATATGGATATTCTTAACAAACTTCTATCCACTTCATGAATTAGACATTACAAGTTAATCAGCAAAAGTCAGAAGAATCATAGTTACATGAGTTTCATGTATCAAATGAAGACAATATTAATTAGAAATTGAATTTGTATATATTTTCTCCCCACTCCCTAGAACTTCACAGCTGTCCTTTACATTAAGATCGATCCTATTCTTCAGCTTTTCTTTATTTCTAAGTGTATAAAGTGTGAAATATGAAAAACTCTCTTCAGTGGAAAAGAAGTTTGTACTCCATGAATTTTTCACCTGCAAAAGATTGAATTCCTCTGTTAAAATGAACTAGCTGGAATAATTTTATTGAAAAGCAAAGTCATTTGAATCCCAGCTTCGCTATGGCTCCTGGAATTATTGGGTACATTTCATGAAACTAACTAAAACCTTCTTATTACAATAGAGGGGAGGATATTTGAACTTCACAAATTGAAATTCCTCACTATAGCAGCCAAGAACAGAAAGAATGAAATTGTAGCTCTGTTTTTTATTGCATTCTTATTGACCTTTATCCAGATACATTTCTTGAAATAGTAGAAAGAGCCCTGGACCAGAAACTGGCTTAAAGTCACAACTCTGCCTCTAATTCATTGTATGACCTTGGGCAAGTCAATTCAATTCTACTCAATTCAATTCCACTCAACTCTGTGATCAGCCAAATGACAGAGTAATTGTCCTCTTCATCTCTTCAAAACAATAAACTCAAAAGTAGGGAAAAATATATAAAACCTACAGTAGCGAAAGCTGGGTACTATGAAGATAGAAGTAATTGAGAATTTAAATAATTAAAACTTTTTTAATTCACCCTTCTCTGCCCCAGCCCAGGCCAAAATATATGGCACAGAGAGTGTAAGCAATCTCAAAATTTTGTTTTCAGGGATGCATTTGGAGATACCTGTGCCTGAACACTCTATCTCCTACTACAGTGAAATCTCTGTCCAAAACCTAGAGGCAGAAGAGTGATTTGAACTAGCCAGAAATCAGAAACAGAGTACAAATGTTGGAGAAGGCAGAATGCATAGCAGGACAAAGCTCTCTAGAGGGTACAGGGCTTCCAAGTGCAAGGAAAAGGAGGCTATAAACATAGTCCTAGTAGACTTTCTTTGGATTTAGCTTCTCATGGGCAAGGAATCAGTTAGGTCCTCAGGAGACTCCTGAGCATGCTCATTCTCATGGATCTGCACAGGAAAAAATAAGTGTGTCACAACTGTGGAAGGGGGAAAGAAAAAAAATATGAAGAAAGCCAAGAGCAAACTCTGAGAAACAGGAGAAAAAAAATCCAGTAGACAAAAATCTAATGAGAACAAACACAACCACAATGAAAAAATCTAGCTTTAAAACATAAAAGAGTGACATAAGGTGGAAGAAAGATTTTTTTTAATAAAGAGTGTATGGATATATATATATGTATATATATATATATATATATATATGTGTGTGTGTGTGTGTGTGTGTGTGTGTGTGTACATATATGCATATATAAACATTTTTACATAAATACAAATAAATTTATATATGTAGATATATTTGATTATATAATTGTGTATGTATGTACAAATGTATGTATATATAAACTAAACTTAAAAATTCCCATTTGAAGAGAGGATTCTACAGATTCCTGAGAGATCATGGAATAATAGCATAGAATCACCTCCACAGAAAACCTCAAAAGAAAATAAACATTCCCCCCAAGAGAGATGTAAATTAGGTGAAAAAATCAATTACATTTAACAAAGATAACCCCTCAAATAACAAAGTAATCAATTTAGAAGGAATGAAAGTCTCTTCAAAGAAAGTATAATCTGGAAGTCATCCTCTGAAAAATTTTCATTTCAAGAAGCAAAATCTGTTAAAAAAAATAGAAAAAAAAGATATTTTTACTCAAAAATAAAGGAATGGAAGAGAATTTGGTAGAAGAAATGTGAGCTTTAACTTTGAAAGAATACACTCACCTTCTTTAAGTCAAAATTATGCAGATTCATAAAACTCCACAAAGATAATGCAACCTATATCATCCAGAAAGAAAAATACATTTTTAAAAAGAATATCATATTTTAGAAGACAATATAGGAAAAATGCCCAGAATATAAGGATGTAAATTTCAGAGCAATAGCTGATTAAATTCATATCTTCACAGTGGGAGATTGGGGTCGTGCTTTAGTGGTGGTGTGAAACACACTTTGAAAATCTAAATATGTAAATTTCGGAATGTGTAGGGAAATCGTTTTTTTTTTTTTCAAGTAGCCCAGAAGAATACCTTCATCTATGAAGGAACTTTAATACAAACACTTCAATACTGAGAAATTATACACACACACACACACACATACACACACACACACACACTATACACTAGTAACAAACTTCTACTGTTATTGTGAAGAACAATTGATATATTTATAAAGTACTTTGCACAGTGCCTGACATATAGCAGAAGTTCAATAAAATTCTCCTTCCTACTTCCTTCTCTAATTCACTTCCCCTCTCTTCCCTTTGCCTTTTTTCCAAAATGGGTTTTGTTTCCATGAAAAATCATGTGTAGGTACTAGGAGCTGTCAAGCACCTTTGGTTATAAGAAGACCAAACAGTGGAGTTAGGGTAATGAGTGATCACAACTTTAAAGGCTAGGAAGTAAGACTTTTATAAATAGGGCCTACCTCCTCATCTAGAGTAAGGCTCACACCTGGCCGATGACAAAATTAAAATCTGGAGTTAATGAATAATCTTTAATTATGGTTTTTGCAAGAAGAGGGCACATTCTCTTAAACAGAGAACAGTACTTGTGAAATCAGGAAAACTTTCATTATGTTTTACATTCATTCCCCCTGAATGAATGGCTATCTCTCAAGGAAGGCCACAGGAAGACCACAATTTGTTCAGACCAATACATGCCCTTTATAGTGTTTCAAGTTTGAACTTCCTGCCACTCCATCTGTTGGCCAAGTGAAGTCTCCTGACCACATGACTTCATGTTCTCTCTGATAGGCTTTCCCTCAAATTGTTCATCAAGCCTATGCACAAGCTTCTTACCTTTTACCTGACCATGCTAGGTCACAACTTTCATTAAGTGTTATCACTTAAAGCTGGGAGGAGTTTTAACCCTGTGGAAACAAAATTCCTTTTTTTGTTTCCCACAGGATCTTGTATTGTAGCTCAGGATTCTGATTTCTTCAGACTTCGTATTTAATGTACTTTTTGAACCTCTCTAATACATATAGATATAGATAGATATATACATACATATATTATGGTATATAATATGTATATATGTAGCTGTCTTCTCTTACAAGTCTGTAGTCAAGGAAGTTATGACATTTTCTTATCTAAGCTATGGTACAGTGGAGTGAGCAATGCATTTTGGGGTCAAAAGTCCTAAGTTCAAATCTTGACTTAGTGACTTCTTCTTGATCGGCATCCTCATAGAGGAGGTGGTATTTGAATTGCACCCTAAAGAATGAGTGTCAGTTTTCCTGTAATTAAAAATGAAACTTTTCAACTACTTGATCCCTAAAGTCCCTCCTCTCAACAATGGTCCATGACTATAAATGAATTTCAGAATTAGAATACATGATTTATCCTAGGAATGGACTACATGACTATCTTTTCAGGGCAGCCTGACTTTTCAATCATGTATTAGGTCAATGATTCTTCTGAATTTTCCTGTAGAAATAGTCATGCACAGAGGATTGGACCTTGAGTCATGAGATCTAAGAACTGATCCAAGCTACTCAGGATTTCGGTCCTATGTCTAGCCCTGTCCATAATTGTCCCCAGATGTAATGTGGGAGGGGCACAGGGGAGACACTAGATTTGTAGTCAGAAATTCTTAGCAAGATGTTATGATCCTTGGGGTAGGTGTCCTACAAGAAGTCATAAAGCATGGCTACCACTCAGGGCCTACATTTGAATGGCAGGAAAACTAAAGCTTGATAACAACATGTGTATCTCTGCCCCCATATTAAAGTTTGCACCTGTCCATTGCCAGTCTTGCTTTTGTTAGACTCTAGTTAAATTTGCTTCAAGAGAAAATTAAGCATAGGCATGAATGCTTTTCAACCCTCCTTTAAAAGAGCAGCCTTTTCTGCCTCTAAAGGGTAATTTTATTAAAGGCCTTACACTGGAAAATAGGCTAACCTACTTATACATTCCATTGTTTCAATTATCTTCTGGGATATGGGAAACTTTAGGCTTAAAGTTTAAATGTGGCCATTTCTTCCCCCACTTCAAATCTCCTGTGAGTTCCTGGGTATTCTGTGAACATCTAATTAAATATTTATTGAAGAACATATAATTTCACTTTAAATTTATTTAGCAGCATTCTTCTGAGTAGTTCAGTGCCCTTTGTATAAGATACCTCATTTATCTTCATAGACATCCCCAGAAGATGGAAAACTTTTGATATGATTAGTCAGATACTAGCTGAAACTCCTAAGAATCAAGCAGTCTATCAGTCAGTTTGTCTGTCAATATACCTTTTATTACAATGGGCAAATCAAAGTAGATCTCAGCTTACTACAAATGAGAACTCTCTAACAGAGAGAGCTGACTGAAATGTAACACATTGTTGTGGTAGGTTATAATGCTAAGCATTTCTAAGCACTTTTAAGACTTACATAATGTTTTCCTTACAAGCATCCTATGACACAACCAGAGTAAATATCACCAGTCTGAAGGTAAGAAAATTAAGGTTTAGAGAATTTAGTTCAATATTCACTCAGCCAGAAAAGGATAGAAAGAGAATTTGAACTTTGATGTTCTTGAATCAGAGTGCAATAGTCTTTCTATTGCATCATGCTATTTCTCTCAATCACAAACTCAGCATTACTCCAGATATTCAGAGCCTGGACAAAAAATTACGGTGATGTTCTAGAAAAGGATTTATAACTCATTCAAGAGATTTAGACCAGATTTAATTAGAAGCTATTTCCACTAGTGGAATAATATTTTAGTAAATATCCATCTTGTGTGAAGAATTGAATAAGACAGAGAATACTGATGTCCTATCCTCAAGGAGCTAATGACTAAGTAGGAGGGAAACAAAAGAGCCCAACAACATGAAACGGTAAAAATTTGTGTTTCCTAGTTCCCACTCTCAAGAATCCTCCCACAAAGAAATGATATATAAGATAGAGCAATTGGGGTTGATTCCACAAACAAGGATGGGGAAGATAGAAAAAGTGACAGAGACAGAGAGAATTACAAAAAGATAAATTCCTTACGAGTTAATATTAGAGAATGAGAATCCTTGGAGTTCTCATCCAACCCTACCAGCCTTTGTGATTCTCAGTAGTGAGATTGAAAAATACCCAGTGGCTTGTTTTTTGGATCCATATAGCTAAGTCCTCCCATTTCAATGACTTTGTTAGTACATTTTAACTCTGTTCACTCAAACTATTACCATCTCTCTATTTTCAAAACAGCAGTAAACTGATCCTGACCAGCATTGTGGAGGGAATTGTTCTGTTTTTCTGCCTGGAATAGCAAAGAAGCAAAAATATGGAGCTGATGACTCTAATGGTAGTACTACTTGAAAAGACCAGGATTATTGATAAACTTTTAGCCAACCTATTAAGGAGGAAAAGGAGAAAAACTAACAAAATTAACAAAATTAAATTAATAAAAATTAACAAAGTGAAATCAAACAGAGAAGTGAAAAAATCATCAGAACTTATAGTATATAATTATATATCAGCAAACCTACTTCAAAGGAAATAGAGTATCATACACAAATATGCTTACATAAATTACCTAAAATAACAAGATATTTATTACAGATCATAAATAATCCAAACTCAGAAAAAATTAAATACATAAAACTAGTGATAAAGGAACTACCAAACAAAGGAAAGGGTAAAGAATACTTAGTCTTAAATGATTTGTATGTTAATTCTATCAGACTTTAAAATGATAATTAATACTTTAATTCCACAATAGTTATTCAAAAAGAGAAAGAAAGTATTCTAAGAAATGTTTTATTAGAAAATGATAGTCTCAATATCTAAACTTGGGAAATATAAGGGTGAAAAATGAATCATAGAATAACATAATTGATGAATATTTATTCAAAATTTAAATAAAATTATATGGAAGAGATCATACATATATTTGGATAAATATTTGTCCAGCCATCATTGACTTTGTTCTTATTGGACTCATATCAAAGATAGATGAACAATCTCATTAGGGAAATAATTGATAAAATTAGTCATATTATCACCAAAAGTAGTAAAAATCAAATGGTTGTTTTATTGGGGAAATAATTAATACTAATTTATTCTAAAAAGTTACAAATTATAGACATCAAGATATATTTTTATACAAACAAACGTCTCTACATTACAAACAAATGCACACATATGTGTGTATATGTATGGATGTGTGTGTGTGTGTGCGTGTGCTTTTCCAATAAACAGAGAGGTAAAGTCACACAGCTACTTTTATCAACTTTCATTTGTTATAATTCTGGTAATGTTACCAAACCAATAAAGTAAAAGAACAAAATTAAAGACATAAATGTAGAAAAAGAGGGAGTGACACTATGCCTACTTGCTGATTAAATTGTGTTTTATTTAGAAAATCTTTAGGAGTCTGTAAAGCAACTAATTCATATAATAACTTCAGTAAAGTTCCAAGATATGATAGAAAGTGACAAAAATCAAAAGCATTTCTATGTAATAATTACAAAAAGCAACAGATAATAATAGAAAACAAAAATCATAATCAAACTATCTCCAAATCAGAAAATAATTGATATTCATTCTATAGAAGCACATTCAATACCTATATAGATGAAATTACAGATTATTCTTTTAGTGCCTAATGAACAATCTAAATACCTCAGTGTTCATGACAAGCCTGTTCCCATATAATAAAAATGGCAATTCTACCAAAGTTAATTTATGGATATGATTGCTTCTCAATCAAACTACTAAATGACTCCTCTACAAAGACAAAATAATAGGCAAAACAATATGAAATTTCCTTTGGAGGAAGATCTTTGATAGTAAAGAGAATAATGAAAAAGATAGAACTAATGGGAAATTGCTTTCCCAGACCTTAAACTGTATTATAAAGCAAAAATCGTTAAAACTTTTGGTATTAACATTCAATAGAAAACATAGAACAATTCAAGATTCTGACTCTAAAAAGGAATCCAGAATAATTAAACTTAAAGTAATTAAGTAAACATGTCTTCAATAAAGTTCGAACAATATCACCTATTCTGCTGCTACTTCCCCAACTGGGAATTCATATTCCTGTTGTGTCCCAAGAGTGCAGTTAAATATTACTTTCCTCAGTGTTCTAGTTATAACAAGCATTTTAGTGATGTTGTTCATAAACTTCTACCTATGGGCTTTCCATAATGTCAGTTAGAGGCACAAGGGACATAGCCAATTTGGGACTAGAACCAGAAAGATCAGTGAGTTCAAATCCTTCTTTGGGCAAATCATTTAACTTTTATGAACCCTATTTTCCACCACTATAAAATAGAGATAATAATTTAATGACTCACAAGGTGGTTGTATAGATTAAATGAGCTAAGTTTGAAAACCATAAATCATTATCATTATCATGATCATTGTACTTATTGTCCAGGAGACTGAATTTAAGTAAACTGAGGTGGTAATGGGAAGAACTATAGTTATAAAGGTATTCTTTTCTTTTTCTCCTGCCCCACCAAAAATAGGAGCTCATGTTCCCATTGCACACACAAGGTCTCTGGGAAGAGGAAATTCAAATTTAAGGTACAATGGCAGATACCAAAGTATATTTATAGGTAACGTAGCTTCTAACTCCTGGTTACTTTAAATACCATTTCTCCCCTTAGTATAAGCCTCATGAAACTTTAGTTAGTTGTGTTCTGATGTTTAGAATATTTCAAGGGTTTTCTGTCACAAAAGGTCATAGTCTCTGAATCTTTTATCGTCTTCAGGTGACTGTCTTTATGCATCTTTATACCTCTTTGTACATTTCATCTGTCATTGACCATTACTATTTATTTGGGCAGCCATTGCTACTGATTCTGGTTTATGACAAGACCTCTGATGAGAATTCTGTGTGAACTGACCTTGAAAATTAGATATCACAAATTGAGACTATTTAAACAAATTATTCATTAATGATATGGAATATCACTCTATTGTGAAACAAATAATGTTGCAGATATTGACACACAAAAGACTTCTCTGAACTGATACAAAGCAAAGTAAGCAGAACCAATGCAATAAATACAAAATGATGACAATATACAAATGAAAAGATGAACAACAATAATAAAACAATTGAAACTAAATACTGCAAAATTATAATGAGCAAGATTGGATGCAAAGAAGGTATGTGAGAAGACACTGCCCTTTGCTTCTTTAAGGTGAAGAATTCCGTATTTGAATTATTGCACATAATCTCTTATATTTTCAATAAATTTATTAGTTTTGCTATACTATTTTCTTTCTTTCTCTTGAAAAATATTAATGGTAAAAGATGATGCCCTAGGAAGATATAGGGGAGGAATATGATACAAAAATGAAAATCGTATATTATTATTATTTAAGTACTTACCTCACATAGTTGTTATAAAGAAAATGTCTGCAAAACGTTATTTAACCAGTGGATTTTAAAAAGCAACAGATAAAAGGACACACTATTAAAATGATGCACATGCCATTGCAAAATACTATTTAAAAATATATTACTATGGATATTTGCCTAGATATTTAAGTAGGAAGCTGTAAGATGGAATTAAAAAAAAAAACATGTGCCAAATTATGTCAGGAGACCTCATCTGTAAAACAAAGGTAACATTCTCTGTTCTAGGGTGCCTTCTATATCTGACTTTTTATATTCAAAGTCTCTTTCCTCTTCTGACATTCTGTTTTTGAGTTACTTCTGTTTTCTATTCTATAGTCCCACATGAGTCTAGCATGCTATGATTCTAGGTTCAATGAATACATCCCAAACCATTTTCTTTAAACTTTGTCTATAGTGAGTGATGACTCCTTGTCACTCTCACCTCTGTACACCTTCCCCTTGTACACCCACCTCTGGAATCAATCAAAAATTACTCTTAATACTCTACTATTTCCCGGGTACTTTTCTAAGTCCTGGAGACACAAAAACAAGACTGAAACAGTTTCTGCCTTCAAAGATGTATTCCTTGGTGACATAATAAATACACATATAAATATATACACAGTAAATATCCTGCATATAATTTCTATCTTTCAATACTTTGTTCCATTTTGGAGAATATGAGAGGAAGTGCTCTTATAGTTTGTGTTGTTGTTTTGTAATATAGGAGGAGTCACATAATTGCTATTAATAGAGCACTGAAGGAAAAGGAACATCAGCTACAAAAGTGAAATGGGACAAGCTCATGTTGAACGCAGCCACAGAACAGGGATAAATGAAGTCGGTTACAGATTTAGCAAGACCTTGTCAGAAATGCAAAAATAGATGACCCAGATGGGGAGTGCCAGGCTATAAATAGTGGCACATCTTTAAAAAAGAGGAATGAAAAGACAATGGAGGTGAATTTGCCATTCAAAGGAAGAAGCTATAATGAGTCAAGATGTCAAGTGTGAAAGACATTCAAAATGATCATGAACACCTTAGTCCTAGGATACACATTTCATTAGAAAGGAACAATCAATAAATGTTGAAGGAACAGGAAAGGAGTTTTTACTTCTTCAACCTTCGTGCAATTATGCAAGTCATTTTAAGGACAGATGTGGGTATTTACTGCATCTTATTGATTTCTTCTAGGAGATATAGAAAAAAAATGCTTCTTGTCTCTGCTTTCTGTCACAAAACCTTATGGAGCTGTTAGAAAATATTAGTTTGGATGGATGTCAGAATATAGAGTTTTAGAGTTAGCAGAATGTTGGGAACAAAGAATGTCAGGTCTAGAAGTAGACCTAGGACGACTTGATCTGCTACCAGCTCATGTTACATGATCTCAACTTTGCCTTCATTGCTGCTCACCTGTCCTTTAACTCTCCTCTGATTGACTCTCTGTCTTTCTCCCCTGAACATCTATTCCAAACCTCATCTCTTCCTAAGTTATCTCCTCTAGTTCTTCTAGTCACTTCAGTGGAGAAATATTGACCTAATACTTCAATGAAAAATGAAACAAAATAAAAAATCCTGGAGCTATGGATCATAATCTCATTCTACTTCTAGCTCTTTAGTCTCAATAAGAAGAGCATCAGCCTCTGTTCCCCTCTTTTGTTCCAGTCTGAGAAAAAGATTAATTTCTTTCTACAAATTACATCCCTTCTACATTTTCCCCTGCTATGTTTTCTTTGAATCTTTTTTGGAGGCTTGATTCTTTTGTTTATTACTTCTCTCTCCTACAGTTAAAAGCTCTTCTTGTTTCTTGTTGAGAGAAATGATCATTTTTTTCCCTTGGTTGTTATCCATTCTCATTAAGTCTCGAAATGACATAACTATGTCAGAGTCAAGTTACAAAGCATCCAACTGTGGTTGATCAGACCAAAATGAACTCAGAATGCTCTGCCACAGTTCAGGTACAAATTGTCCTTGTGAACATTTGGAGTAGAGATGTCTCCAAATTTGTGCATCTCACGTTTCTTTTGAGCTACTTCAATTCTACTTTGCTCATAGAGCACATCCCCTTCTCTGACGAAGGCAATCCATGCTTAGCAGTTATGTGCCAGTGTCTCCCAACTCATGCAATCAGTTACAAAGTTGTTAGACCTCTATGATTGGCTTTCTATCATTATTCTGACACTTGCCTGAAAGTTTATTTTATGGAGAATTCACACAGGGCAAGCACTCACATGGTGGTCAGAAGAAGAGATACAAGGACCTTTCTCTCTTATATTAGTGACCAATTATTGAATTAGGACCATGATGTTTTCCCCCCAGAAACCTGTAGGTTCAGTCTCTGAAGGGCATTGTTGATGGATGAGATTACCCAAAACCCCAGGGTAACTACCTTCTGTTCCTGAGTAGGAGTCCCCATCCAACTAGAGAACCTTAGAAAGAATTTAATCTAAGGTGAATTCTAGCTCAGTGTGTTCCACTCAGCCAGGTAAGAACAGAGATGGACCCCATTTTGTCTAGATTAGCTTAGGCAGGATAGTTTGAATAAGAGATAAGTCTCTTTGTTCAAGACTTAGTGATCAGAGTCACATATCCCGGACCCTCATTATAATATCAATTTTCTCATTCACTGTTAACCAATCAGAGTGGATTGTCACTCTCTCGAACACCCCTTCTTCCAAGGCATATAAGTGTTGAGTGGATTCCATGAAAGATTTCCTCCATTTTAGAATGTCACTTAACCCTTTCATTGATTATTGCTAGCATGATTAATAAAAGAATTAATTCCTCAGAAACTGTCTCTTGAATTCTCTATATGTCACACTGTCTCCTTAAAAATATGTATAGATCTTTTCCATCCTTTAAAGCAAGACAAAAGAAACAAATGGTTAATAATAACAACGATAACAGTTGTATGGATCTTACTAAGACATTAACTCCTTTTTCCTTATTGCTCCTTTTCTTTTCTTACAATCAAGCTCCTTGAAAAAAGAGATGTGCACTCTGATTGGATCCATGTTCTCACCTCCTGTTCACTTTTCAATGTTTTGCAATATTCTGACTCTGGCATCCAACAATTAAAAGTGCTCACTTCAGCATTACCGATGATCTCTTTATTGGCCTCATTATTCCTAGAATTTCCTGATTGTCCTGTTCCAATGCCTTCTTTTTCTTGACCTTTCTATAGGATTTAATACTCTTATAGTCCCCTATTCATAGATAAATTTTCTCCTCTGGATTTTTATCTCAGGCTCTTTTATTATCATTGTCCATCAACATTGCCCTACACTTCGCCTGATCTTCCTTGCACTCCAGGATTCTGTTACCACCATACTTTCTTCTCATTCTTGTTTTTCTCATCTTCTTTTTCTTCCTCCTCTCTTTTTTTCATTCCTCCTTTCTTCTCTCCATTTCGTCATCTATCTCTCTACCAGTAATTTTATCAACTCTCATATTTCAATTATCACCACTCTTTATGTAATTTTTAAATCTATAGGTCCTGCCCCATTCATCTCCTGAACTCCATTACTTAATGCTAAATTCCTATTCTCTTCAACTGGATTGCCCATTAGCATCTTAAACTTCATGTGCCCAGAAAGAACTCATTAATTCCTTCACCTAAAATCTTTACTCATTCTTATTTTTCTATTTCTATTGAAAGTACTAGCAAACTTTTAGTTATCTATATTATCCACCTCAAAGTCTTTCTTAACTTTTTTCTGTTCTTTACCATTTCTACTCATTCTCTGAAACTTTACACAGGCAATAGTGTATGTTTCCAATGTATAGATTTCTCCCCTCCACTTCATAGAATACTAATCATTCTTCTGAGCTCAGATTATATGTTATTTATATGGTTTATTGCATTACTGAACCTGGATTTTTAATCTGGAATCCATAGATGCCCAAGGGATGTGGATGAATTCCAGAGAATCTCTGAACTGAATGGGTAAAAATGCTAATCAATAAATACATAGTTCATTACCCAGAAATGGTTCTATAGTGATTTCATAAATCTTTTCTTTAATATTTCTATTTTCAGTTAAATATAAATCTCCTTATAATGGAGACTATTTTTTAATTTTAGTCTTTATATTCCTAGGACTTAGCACAGTGCCTAATGTAGTTGGCCTTTATTAAATTTGTTGAATTGAAACTAGCGTAAAAATATTAGAGAATGGTAGAATCTAGGACTGTTAGTGATGGCAAGGTATTTAGAAATTAAACATATTTAACATGAAACATAGAATGTTAGAACTGCAAAGTACCTCTGAGTTCATTTACCGCAGGAGTTCTTAAATTATCTTGTGTATTCTGGATGCCTTTGGCATATAAGGGGAACTTATATATTCTATCTCAGATTAATATGATTGTTGCTGCTGTTGTTTGAAAATCATTACCAAAAGAAGTGCTAAATTTCAGATATGTTACTGAAAATGAAGATATATTTTTTTCTTATCCAAGTTCAAAGACCCCCTATAATCTATCCACAAAACCCTCGGATATCTATGGATTCCTGGTTAAAATAACATTTTAAAATATTTTTAAAACTTAAATATTTAAAAAAATAACATTCTGTCTTCTGATTTTGTCAGTCTAGCATGCTTTTCATCATTCAGAGCTAGGCCAGAGTCAACTGGAGCTAGCTAAAGAGTCAAATGTTAAATTTTCAGGGAGTACATTTATACCTTGGCAACTGGCAAAGGCTACAATTGAATGACTGCTCAGTAACAAGGGGGCAGCTAATTGGTTCAGTGGACAGAGCACAGGCTTAGAGTCAGGAAGATCTGAGTTCAAATGTGGTCTTAGACACTTACCAGTTGTGTGACCCCAGCCAAGTCATACAACCCCAATTTACCTTAGTTCCTCATCTGTTAAATTGAGGAACATTGGAGAAGGAAATGGCAAAATACTACAGCATCTTTGCAAAGAAAACCTCATGGACAAAAGCTCATAGGATCATGCAGAGTCAGAAACAATTTAAGGACTTAATTTTTGTTTGTTCCAAGAATTAGTTGTGTAAAACATGGACTTAGTCAAAAGACCACATGTGACCTTGAGGCAGCTGGTTCCCCACAGATGCACTGCTGCATCTTTCTCAGTCATTATTTCTAAACGCATAGACTACATTTAATTACAAAGGAAACAGAACTGAAATAGTTAATCTTTTTTTTTTTCAAATTCACAGAGCCCAGGCAAAGAACCACTGAGAAGCATGGTTGCAGAATGGAATAGATGGCCAAATCGGGGTTAAATCATTCGTGAAACACAAAAATTCACAATGTTTATTTGTTTGTTTTTCTGAAGTGCCCTGAACTGAAGAGAAAGAAATGTTTTCTAGTTTCTAGTATTGAAAAGGGTAGTGTAATCTTGGGCTGCGTTAAGAGGCATATAACTTTCGAGACCAAAAAGTGATAATTCTACTATATTCTAGTTTATGGGCTCTCATATAGAATATTCTGCTAAGTTCTGGGTGCTTTGTATTTTAAAAAAAGTTAATAGACTGGAAAGTGTCCAGGGAAGAACAACCAGGTTAGTGAAAGGACTTGCATGAAAGTCTTACAGAATCACATAAACAATGAATTAAACTTATTCTGTTTGGCTTCAGAGGGTAAAACCAGGAGCAATGAATAGAAGTGGTGAAGAAGTCAAATTAGCCTTGATGTAAGTAAAACTTTTAAAGATATTTTAAAGAGAATTATAATATTTTTATAATTATAACATTAATTAATCAATTTGCTTATTATTTGATTAATAATATTTTAAATATAAAATTTTATTTTTTAAGAATAATTTTAAACTTTTTTTAGTGTTTTTTAATTTTTGTTCTTATTTGTTTTGAATTCCAAATTCTATTGTTTCCTCTCTCCCCTCACTCTCCACAAGATGGTAAGCAATCTGATCTAGGTTATACTTATGTAATCATATAAAATATTTCCATACTAGTCATTTTGCAAAAGAGAACAGAAAGAAAGAAGGAAGGAAGGAAGGAAGGAAGGAAGGAAGGAAGGAAGGAAGGAAGGAAGGAAGGAAGGAAGGAAGGAAGGAAAGGAAAGAAAGAAGGAAGGAAAGAAGGAAGAAAAAGAAAGAAAGAAGGAAAGAAAGAAAGAAAGAGGGGAAGAAAGAAAGAAAGAAGGAAAGGAAGGTAGGAAAGGAGGGGAAAGAAAAAAAGCAAAGGAAAATAATAGGTTTTGTTCTGCATTCAGATGCCATCAGTTCTATTTTTGTAGGTGAATAGCATTTTTCATCATGAGTCCTTTGGGATTGACTTATTAGGTGTGGGGAGCCTGGAGACCTGAGGTTACATATGGCTTTCTAGGTCTTTGGGTACAACCTTTTGACTGAGTCCAATTTTTATAGAATAAATACTTTTCTTATGGGGGTTTGTTCTGTGATGTTTGGATTTTGCTGATAATAGCCATCATTCATAGTTTTTAAATTGTACAATATTGTCATTATTGTGTATTATGTTCTCCTGGTTCTAATCACTTCATTTTGCATCAGTTCATATAAGTTTTTCCAGTTTTTTTTTTCTGAAATCATCTTGGTCATCATATCTTATAGCAAAATAAAACTCCATTAAAATCATATACCACAAATTGTTCAGCCATTTTCCAATTGAGGCATCCCCTCAGTTTCCAATTTTTAGCCACCACAAAAAGACAAGCTACATATACACATATATATGTATAAACTAATAGGTTCCTTCGCATCCTCCTGCCATTTTTTTATTTCTTTGGGTTACAAACCTAGTAGTGGTATTGCTGGATCAAAAGGCATGCATAGTTTCATAGGCTTTTGTGCCTAGTTACAAATAGCTCTCCAGAGTGGTTGGATCAGTTCACTACTTCACCCAGAATGCGTTACTATCCTGGTTTTTCCAAATACCCTCCAACATTTATCATTTTGATTTTCTGTCATATTAGCCAATCTGACTGTTGTGATGCAGTACATCAGAGATTTTTTTAAAACGTTCATTTCTGTAATCAATATTGATTTAGAACATTTTTATTTGAATATAGATGTCTTGTTGAAATCTCTCCCTTCCCCCCAGTTTTCTGCTTTCCTTCTCATTTTGGTTGCATTGGCTTTGCTTGTACAAGACGTTTTAAATTTTATATAATTAAAATTGTCCATGTTACATTTTATAATGCTCTCTATGTCTTGTTTGGACCTAAATTCCTCCCTTATTTGTAAATAAAAAAAAAAAAGACATAAACAGGCAAACTGTTTTATGCTCTCCTAATTTGCTTCTTTACCCTTTATGTCTATATCATGTACTCATTTTTATCTTATGTAGGTATATAGTGTGAAATTTTGGTTTTTTCCTGTAGTATTTTTTGGCAAACGATGATTTTTTTTTGTCCCAAAAGCTTGGGTCTTTGTGTTTATCAAATACTAATTTACTATGGTCATTTATTACGGTGTATCGGGTACCTAATCAATTCTACTGATCCACCTCTATTTCTTAGACAGTGACAGATTGTTTCAATGACTACTGCTTTATAATACAATTTGAGATCTGGTATGGCTAAGCCACCTTCCTTCACATTTTTTTTCCTTGATTCCATAAGTAAAACTACTTAAAAGTCTGGGCTGTCACAAAGTAGAATGGACTACCTTTCTTCAGAGGGAGTAGGTGACCTCTCCTTACAAGGGTAGCAGCATGGTGCACTGGGCCAAGAGCCAGGTAGATATTTGTTGAAAAATGGTCTCATATGCTTCCAAGCTGTGTGATCCTGGGAAAGGTACTTAACCTCTCCCAGCCTCAGTTTCCTCAATTGTAAAGTGGGGATAATAATAGCATCCACCGTTCAGGAGTCTTTTGAGGATCAAATGAGATAATATTTATAAAGTGCCTGGCATGGGACTTGGCATGTAGGAGATATTTAATAAATATTTCTACCATTCTCTGTGCCTCCAAAAGGGTATTCAAAGAGAAATAGGGTTACAATTTATTGGGCATGTTATTGTGGGGATTGCTTTGATGTGCCATTTGAACTTGATAGCAAACATCGTTCTTTTCATTTTTTTTTTTTAAATTTTGTGATTCTGTGTAGTCTTAATTCTCCCACTAATAAACTGCATCGGTTTGAACAGATGAATTCCTCTTTCTTGGCAACATGTTCTTCTGCAAATGAAATGCTTTGCCTTAGATAATCCCCCAAATTCATTTCAGTTTTTTATATTTTATCATTTTAGGAGAGTCAATATATAGAAGGAATGGGTTAACCCAAAGGCCAATGGGAAATTTTTTTTATTCTCTTATTGGATAACCTTACCTTGCCTAGAAACTCAGTCAAACACTGTGATATAGCAGCCATATTATTCAGGATACTGTACTGAGTTGTGGGTAATCAACTGGATAATTAGTCTGAAAATAAGAGCAAGCTGATGCTAATGGTAAATCTCTGTGAGATAAATAATTTTTGGATAGCATCTGTTAGTGAATTAAGTGAAACTAGCAAAGAATTTTTTTATTCAAAACAATTATTGCTCTATTTACTGTTTCTATTATTTAAATTGTAACCTTTAGAAAGAAAAACAGTATCTAACAGAGGAGTCATTTTTAATGTCTTAGTCACGACTAGATAGCATAAGAATGTGTTATGGTCCTAAATGAAGTTGCTTTGCAAGTAAAACCCATGAAGACCAAAATTTAACCACAGAAAAAAATAAGCAGTCACTTCGTCATAATAACAACTAACAATTATATAGTGTTTTATAACTTACAAAACACTTTAATATACAGTATGACAATGAAGATTGCCAAGAAATATAAGTAGAATGGGAAGAGATTACTGTCTCCATTTTAAAAATGATAAAATTAAAGTCCTTAGGTCAAAAAGCCCCTACTGGGTCAGGTTTTGCTCAAGTAAGTGAAATGACAATCCCAAGGTTTGCAAAGGATAAAATCAGGATCATAGAATTTCTACCATTACATAACTGAAAAAGTAAATCCTTAACAACAATGACCCAATAAGTAATGATCTAACATTTTATGAAGATTTCCTACGATGAGGAACTTACCTAAAATCAAACCATTCCACTTTTGGAAATCTCTAGTTGTTAGGATCTTTTTTATTTATTTGTTTGTTTGTTTGTTTCTCATGCCAAACCTAGATCTGACATTTCATCAATATGGAGTTTTATTCATTGTTTCCAGCCCTGTTGTCTAGGGTAAGGTTCTTAGCTAGTCTTTTTCTCTTCCTTCAAATTTTTCTTTCCTCCTTTCTTTCTCTCTTTCTCTTTTTCCTTCTTTCTTTCTTTCTTTTCTTGATGGACCCCTTTGACAGTCTGGTCACTGTAATGTTTGTAACTTACAATGATGATTGAAGAAAGTGGCAAATTTCAGTTAGAGGTTGGTGAAAGTAAACACATACACACATCCCATTTAAGTTTAAAGATCATTTAAAGTCTGTTCAAAGGGATCCATAGACCTCAGGAGAAGAATTCCTGCTCCAAAGTAAAACCAGACTAATCTTTCTTCCTCATGTAAGCTTTGAACGAAGCTGGAACCAATTATTTGTTCTACTATGCTTTCTTTGGATTCCAAATCTAGGATTATCTGTATTATAGCACACTGCCTTTCTTCACAGTTGACCTTTGGTCTGATACACGCGTTAAATTTGTTATTCCTGGCTTCTTCCCTTTACTGCTATCATAGCCAAGTCTCAGATTACTTAATCAAATGAATTGCCAGTGCCATAATTTCAAGTCTCTTGTCTTGTTTGTCTAGCACCATACTCTGAATTCTACACCACTCCTCCATCCTGTGATTGTTTTTTACTGATGGTGTCTAATATTATTAACAATAACAGACATGTGTATAGTCCTTTACAGTTTGTAAAGCTTACACACACATACACACACACACACACACACACACACATAAACACACATGGTGGGAAAGGTCTATCCCACCAGGGTGAGAGAGGAGTACAGTCCAGTGTGGGCTCTGCCACCGCAGGCAGGGACCCATCAAACCCAGAGCAGGCCTTGGGGCAACTGACTCACAGTGGTTGTGTTTTCCAGACCTCTCAGCCAAAGACAACTTATAAAGTCAGCAGAAAAGGTCCTTCTAACTTGAGTCACAGTGGAACACAATACAGCTTAGGCCATGCCAGAACAGCTCCAGCCCTAGCAAACCAGGAGCAGGCCTTGAGAGCGACAACATCAGTAGCAGCCCCAGCAGCAGCTGCTGCCAGAGTTCTCAGCCCACAAATGGTAAGAGGGTCAAACAACTGGTCAAAAGAAGATTAAAGGGGTCTTTTTGTACCCCTGGGGAAGGACTCTTTTTCTTTGTCCATGCTCAGATGGTGGTGGCAGTCCCAGGACAAGGAGGACCACTAGCATGGCTAACCATGTAGCCACAGTGGAGGTCGGACTCTTCTTACAGTTCCAGGACATAAAAGAGTGCTCGTGGCCACTCACAGACCTAAGTACTGTACAGGAGAGTAGTAAACACCTCTTCTTAGATGATACCACCTTGGCAGAACTGAAAGCTTACAGATCCCTAGGAATATCTCTGTAAACAGCTGCACAAAACACCTGAAGCTTGAGACAGTATTCCCTCTACCCCAGAAGCAGAACCCTCCTTTAACAAAGAGTTAGAAATCAAGTAATAGAAAGTCATGCCAGATCTCTGGACCTCACTTTCCTCAACTATAAAAGGAGAGGAATGGAGTTGTTGACCTTTGAATTTTTTATAACAGTAAATTGGTGATTCTCTCATCTTTATTATCAGATTTGAGAAGGGGTGTAAGCCAAATGATTGTTTCAGATTATAAATTGCAACTTTTTTGTATGGGTTTTTGAGAATAAATGATGGTATGCAAGGAGAAAGCTGAGCATTGTTACTTTGTCTAGGATAATCATTCTTAACGTGTTTTGGTATCATGGACCCCTTTTGCATTCTGATAAAGTCTATGAAAGGTAGTTAGGTGGGCTAGTAACAGAGCACCAGACCTGCAGTCAGGGAGATCTAAGTTTAAATCTGGCCTCAGACACTAACTTTGTGGCCCTGGATAAGTCACTTAACCCCTTTGGCCTCAGTTTTTTCATCTGAGAAATAAGCTGGAGAAGGAAATGGCAAACCACTCCAGTATATTTGCCAAGAAAATCCAAAACAAGGTTGTGAAAAGTCAGATACAATTGAAAAAGGCTATGGACCCTTCTCAGTACTTTTTTTAATTCATAATTGAAAGAAAGGATGAATTTCAGTTAGAGGTTAGTGAAAACAAAGCTAGAACATACAGTCAATATTTTTGTATATAAGTATATTTTATATTAGTATATTTATATTTTGTATATCATATGCATGTGCATATACATATAGAAATATGTGTGTTTTCACAACTTCATGAATATCCTGTAATCTATCCATGAACCTCAGGTTAGCAAGTCTTGGTTTAGGGGAAGACATGGAAAAATGAAAAAAAAGAATAAGAGAAAATTATATATTTGTAACACTTTACCATTAAGCTAATATTAATAATCATTTTGCTATTTCAGTTTAATTTTAAAAACCTTAGCTTGGATATTGAATTCTGTGCCATAACTAGAGAAGATAAAAATTTCAATTATGGCCTGATCTCTGTCCCCATGGAAATTGTAATCTAAAAGGGAGATATAGTACATAGAAAATTTTAAGATAGTATAATATATAATAAACATAAAATACTCTGGAATAATTTTTGTCATATAAATGCTATCTATTATTATTTTGTGACCAGTGTATCAGAGACATAAAAGTTCTATGTTGTGATATGAGAGTGGAAAGATCCCTCACCCTAAGTCTCACCCTACCCAAAAAGGTTCAAGGAACACTTCCTAGAAAAGGTTATTTTCTGAGCAAGCTTTAATTGATGGGAAAGAATTTAATAAGCCAATGTGGGATAGTGAATGATCGTAGCTTTTCAAGCATAAGAAATTTGAACTTTAGAAGGCTGGCCAAAAAGAACATTAGCGCCTTGTTCATATGATCAGAGAATCTTGGAACTGGAGCCAGAAAGGACATCAAAGGCCCTTTTGTCTGAATGCCTTATTTTACAGATGAAGAAATAAAAAAACTTAGAGGGTCTATGACTTATTAAGCTAGTGAGTAACAGATATTTGAACCTAGATCTTCTTACTGCAAAACCAGTGCCATTCCCTTTCTACCATACTGTCTCCAAACTTTGGAAACCTTCTGATGCATTATTTAATCTGATCGGCAATACAAACCTATGAACAAGAGAGTGTGAGTGTCATTAGCTCTGTTTCATAGATGAGAAATTTGAGGAACAGAAAAGCTAAATGACTTGTCTGAGGTCCCTTAGTCACTTTGAGTTGTACATCGGAACCTCCCTGAAATTCACCTCAGTTGATAAGGATTTATTAAGTTCCTGCTATGTGTCAGGTACTGTGCTAAACACTGGGGATAAAAAGAAAAGAAAAGAAAACAGTCTCTGCGTTGGAGGAGCTCATAGTGAAAAGGATCCATGCATTATATGGTATCCCTTCCATTAAAAAAATACACTCACATATAATTAATTGAGTATATATATATATATATATATATATATACACATATATATATATATATATTTATATATATAAATATATACACATACACATAAACATATATATAATTCTATAATCAATTAAGTATAAGTAGCAATCCTAGTTATTTAATTCAATCTAGGTAGAGATAGAGAGAAAATTTATGCAACTTTTTTACACCGCTTTGGGGAAGGATCTTTGTTATAGTGCAATGAACACTAATTTGGTGTCAGAGACAATGAAAGTTCATTCCAGGTATGGGGAAGCCAGTACAAAAGTACAAAAATTGGAGATGGAGTGCCCCTGTTAGAAACAGAGATAGAGAGAAAGCCAGTTTGACTGATTTGACTATTGATTGCATTAAGGATGTGAAAGCTTTTAAAGGAGTAGATGACACGATGTCCAAGTACATCTTCTTTTTGAGGTGGTTGACTGAATGGAGTAAGTCTAGTCTTGGACTGTCTAGATGTACATAGATGAGTTTTTACTTACATGATGCCGAATCAGGACAGCTCAGCTCCAGGGATACATATTAAAGGAGTAGGCAGAATGATCTCTGAAGATCTGGTAAGTACTCTTAGATGGAAAGAATAGATAGAAGTCTTTTCAATGTCCCTCACAAGGTAAAATGATCACTCTAAATCTCATAATCGTGCTGCTAACTAAGACTTGGAGACTCAACTTTTCCCTAAGTATCCCCCTTTGATTAGAGGGCTGGAATGTGGTACACTGTCCTCTTTTTTGTTGTTTAGTACCTCAGTCATTTTCAAGTCCATATGATAGCATAGCCTTTTGTCCAAGGGGTTTTCTTGATAAAGATCCTAAAGTGGTTCTCTATTTCCTTCTCCAACGTGTCCCCATTTTTTAGATGAGAAGCTGAGGCAAAAGGGAGGGGAGGGTAAGTGACTTGTCCAGGATTACACAGCTAGCAAGTATCTGAGGCTATATTTGAGCTCAGATCTTTCCAACTTGATGTTCTATCCACCGCACCACCTAACTGCCCATATTTTTTCCTTTACTCCAATAAAATGAGATGTTTTAGCTAGTCTTGTGTGGTAGAAAGAAGAATAGACTGGGCATTGTCTTGCCACTGGACACTTTTGATTCTGGAGGAGAGAGAAAAGCTGGCACAACTTGGTTTCACTCAAATCCAGTTCATGGGCAAATCAAGACCTTGCCCTCATCATATCATTATTCCTCTTAGAGAATGAATGATGAACAAGAAAACTGGCGATTGGGATGATTTTATTCTTCTCCTGGTTTTTCCACTTTCCACCCTTGTGGTCTTGAGCTAATCCCTTCGCATCTCTAAGTCTCAGTTTTCTTCTTTATTAAATGATAGGGATTATATGATGTCTTTGGAGAGCCTCTGGAGTTCTGAGATCCTGTAACTCCAAAGTCTTTAAATTAAAGTTATAGGTAGAATATTATCACATTAAGAAAAAAAAAAGCATTGGTCATGACAGATAAAAAAAGCAAGGTGACCAGTTGTGACAATCCTCAATCATCATTTATATGTTCCAAAAGATTAGCACCTTACTTGATGATGTGACCCCAACATTTTTTTTTTATTAAATCTGATGAAATTTATGCTTTGCATGGTTTGAACTGACCAGGCAATCATCTCTTAAGAGATGTGGGGAAGTCTTTATCACTTGAATCATTTAGCAGGACAAGTCATTGAAAAATATGATGGAAAAAATGTCTGGTGCAAGTCAGAGAGATGGATGAAGAGAAGTAATGCTTCTGGCACGACTTTCTTTTATGCTTTGATTTGCTGCTAATGAGATAAGAAACTACCTCAGGGTTTTGTGTGTGTCAGACTGAGGGAAAAGTCTGCATTAATGTTGAACTGAGGTAGGTGGCTAATGGCTATACTACATCTGGATTGGCACACTTGTACGCAGAGACTTTGTTTAGTCCAAGGGTAGGGAATGGGGCCACATGTGTCCCTCTAGGTCCCCAAGTGTGACCCTTTGTTTGAATCCAAACCACTAAAATTTGTTCTGTGAAGTTTGGATTCAGTCAAAGGGCCACACTTGAGGACCTAGATGGCCACATGTGGTCTTGAGACCGCATGTTCCACACCTCTGCTTTAGTCTGTAGGACAGGAATTCACACAGATAAACAGTTAGTACAAAATGATAAATTTGTGAAACATCACCTGCAGAGAAGCTGATGGGGAGGGGTGTTGGACTGGGCATTTGTTTGGCATGGAAACCCAGCCCAAGATGGAACTGGGTCACTTCAAGTCATAGGGATGAGGGCAGAATGGAACTCTGAAGACAGATTTTAAAAGAGGTAGAAACAATCTTATTCTTAAGAACAAAATTTTAAACAAGAATTCTGCATATAAATACAGACTTAACCTCTAATCATTCATTCAGTAAGGTATTCAACAAAGATTTATTAAATACTTACTATGTGTCTGGCACTGTGCTAAGTGCTGGGAATTCAAAAAGAGGTACAAACAATTTCCCTGTCTTCACTAACATTATATATACATAGACACACATATATATGTGTCTATGAATATATATTTACACATACACACAAACATGCATGTATACACATATGTCTGTGTTTCACACATATTTTTTTAAAATCTCATATCCTTTGATACATTCTAATAGTAAAGTTGGAGTGAGGAACCTGGGTTAAGGTCCCAGCTCAAGCACTTGCCAGTTATGTGATCTTAGTCAAGGCCTCAACCTTTCTGAGCTTAAGTGATGGATCTAGATCTCACACCTTTCTAAATCTTGATTTCCTCATCTGAAAATTCAGATTCACATTATATACTGCACAGGATAATTAGCCAGCTTCTTGAGGATTCAAGGCCTTTTTTGACATTTCTTGAATTTCTGGAAGCATCTATGTTAAGGTGGAAAGGGATTGTCTGTAAGTGAATGGTAATACATCTGTTTTTGTTTCCTTATTGAAGATCATTTCCTTCAAGTCTCAGCTTATGGACCTCTTCTTCTAAGAAGCTTTCCTAAATCTTTCTTCTTCTCTACCTAATCAAATATTGCCTGTATCTTTTCCTTCCCTCATCCCACTTTCCCTTGCAACATGTTAATTTGTGTGAATATTAAACTCTGCTTCTGATAGAATAGGAACACTTTAAGCATCACAGCATCAGATTGATGACTAGAAATGCAAACTTTTTATGGGAAAGGGCTGTATTTTTTTCATCTTTGTATAGCCTCAGTATTTAAAACAAGGATGGTGTATTTGTAATATTTTAATTTTTCAAATTTTGTTTTGCAAAAAAAGGTAAGGACCAATTCCTTTCTGTGATTTCATCGGTGTGAATAATATAGAAAGTCCGGTAGAGTATGTGAAGGAAACTAACATATAATAAAATTGGAAAGAAAGAATGGGAGCCAGGTTGTGAGAGGCTTTCAAAGATAATAGCTTCTATTTAATCTGAGTCTACTGGCATATACTGAGCATGTGGTATTAGATGTGCACAGTTAAAAATCGCTTTGTTTTCTGTATAGGGGGAAGGTATGGAGATAGAAGAAACTTGAGGTAATGAGATGAATTGGAAAGCATTTGTCCAGGCAAGTGATGATGATAAAGGTTTGGACTAGGTTGGTGTTCATGTGACTAGAGAGAAGGTAACAGCTGTAAAAAAAAAACTATGGTTGTAGAAAACAAGATTTTTACCTTCCTTTTTTTTTCTATCCATACAATAAAGGAGATGGACTAGGTGATTTTTGCTCTCCCTTCCAAGTTTATATCTATGATCTTTCCAGTATGAAAAGATTTGACCTATAACACTGTGTTGTCTCTTAGCAAGTGACTTGTCCAAGATCAAAGACAGTATATAAAAGAAGCAAAGAATCTTAGTCTTATGACATCAGATGCAGTGGGTTTTGTTTTCGTTTTTTTTTTTTCCTGCTATAATATTCTCATTTTGCTTCCTCTGCCTCTTTTGACTCTCACTGGAATTCCATGTATTCTTACAATTTATTTCCCTTTATTTATGAGACAGTTCAATGACACTGTCCTCTTTATTGTTTGTCCCTCCTATAAAACACTTTATCTTCCTACTCTAGGCTTTTTCACTGGCTATTTTTGTGACAGCAAGGATTCCAGCATACACAGGAGGCCTTGCTGTACAGGTATTTAGATCTGCTTTTCTAAAAGGAAAGCAACTTTTGAGGGGTCAGCAATCTATTTTAATCAAGCACATATATCATTCACTTCATTTAAGAGAAAAAGTCAGCATCCTGAACTTCAGAGAAAACACAAACAGAGAAATAAAGACCAACAGACAGGACTTCCAACTGTCTGACCATAAGCAATACAGGCATCACAGATCAACGGATAGATCCAACTGTATGACAATTATATACATACATAGTTACCAGAGAGAGAAACACCAACATCTGGGTTTTCAAAGCTGGTGGTGGAAGAAGGGGCTCCTTAGTGGCTACCCAGAGTCTCATCTGACCAAACAAAAACTTCCAATAGTAAGCCCCATACCAAAACCTTACCTCAGAGTATTTATACACTTTTCAGAGCCAGATGCCATCACAACTCTTGAGGACCAGTGTCTCATTAGAAATTAACAAAATATGTGAGCCTTCCTACAAAACAAATATCCCCTAAGCAAGCTTCCCATTAATGGGTGTAGAAGATCTTTAACTCATTAAAATAATTAATATTACCATTGTCCACTCCTGGAATTCCCTCTCCACTTCATTTCCACTCCCTGTATATCTTCAAGTCTCAGCAAAACATCCACTTTCTAAAAAAGGCCTTTCTTGACACCATCTCCCCTTAGCATTAATGCTCTTTCCCTGAGTTTATTTCCAGTTTATCCTGTACATGTCTTGTGGGTACACATTTGTTGTTTAAAAGTGGTCTCTTACATTAGACTTTTGAGAGTCTGAATGGTTTTTCTGTCTTTTTTTGATTCCATAACAGTCAGCAGGACACCGAGCATGTAATAGAAGCTTAATAAATGCTTGTTGTAACTTATTGACTGTGAAGTTCAGAGAAGTTTTCTTTCTTTTTTACACATAGATGTGAAGAGATTCCAAAAGTCCTTCTGGGATATTTGACCCTTTACATTTGGTAATTGTGATCATGTTCCTCAAATCTAACCTTTTATTAAGGACATAAGCCTGAATATCAAGAAAAGATGAGGAACAGAGGCTCTTATTGAATGATTTTTTACAAGAATATGACTATGATGGCACCTTTGCTTCTCCATATCAGAAATGTAAGTCTCCTTGATAAATAGATTAAATATCTTCCTATTTTACATGGCAGAAGTAGGAAAAAGAGGGGGCAGACAAGAGAGAAGTAGCTTTCTTTTCTTTTTATCCTTTTCATTGTGACCGTGTTTTAATGTGCAGGAATATATTTGGTATTCACCTTCGCATTGAAACAATGATCACACCTCCTTCTCCAGTGAGTTGAGCAGAAATTCTGTTCCATCCTCTATACTAATAAGTTGAGAATGCATTGGCAATGAATTATAGCCTGTTTCCCAGTGAGCTTTAAAAAAAATCTTCCAGAGATAAAATCAACATTATTTATGAGCTCCAGCTAATATGAATAATGTATCAGTTTAGCCAAGCCAAATAAATCAGCTCTAATGTTGGTAAATGGAAGCACTTTTTAACATAGATACTCAGAATCACATTTCCTCTGAGACTTTTACGAAATGTGTTTATCCTATAGTTCCTTCTAGCCCTATATCTATGTATATATGATAAATATATGTATATGTACTTATATATAAAATATACACATTTTTATGTCTTTTCTTTCTCTCTCTCTTTCTGTCTCTGTCTCTCTATCTCCCTCTCTCACCTTCTATCCCTCACTATCTCCCTCTTTCTCTTACCCCTTCCTTTCTCTTTCTCCTTTTGTCCCCTTCTCACACACACACACACACACACACACACACACACATACGTATGTGTGTGTATATAAATATATATGCATATCTTAATACATAAACTTATGTATTTGTTTTTCAAGAATCTTTGTCTTTGCTTGGAAAAGTCATTTTCCTTACCTGCATACCAGATGGCAGGTACAAAAAATGTTACGTTTGATGTGTTCTGAGAACATCATATGAATATAGGTTTTATTCATGTACACAAAGAACACCCATGGTTAGAGTTCAGATAAGATGTTTTAATTTTAAGTTTATAGTGGTGAGCGCATGGATAGAACAGAAACAATTAGCCAGACATTTCAGCATTTAAGATTTTCAAAACTGTTTTTTCCCAAGATGCCCATAAGAATGAAGTAAAAGACTTGATTCAGATAAAAACGCAAGGTCTGTTTTTCATTTTGTGTGAAGAAATTGATGTGAAATGCAAAAATGGGAATGAGGAACGATACTCTATGCTCTGCCAGTGTGTTTCTATGGGAAAGACATTTTTTCTCTCATTCTCAGTTTCCTCTTCTAAAACTGAGGAGGTTTAATAGATAGATAGATGATAGATAGATAGATAGATAGATAGATAGATAGATAGATAGATAGATAGATAAATAGATAGATAGATAGATAGATAGATAGATAGACGGACAGACAGACAGATGGACAGATAGATAGATAGATAGATAGATAGATAGATAGATAGATAGATAGATAGATAGATAGATAGATAGATAGATAGATAGATAGACAGACAGACAGATAGATAGATTAGATAGACAGACAGGCAGACAGACAGACAGACAGGCAGACAGGCAGACAGACAGACAGACAGACAGACAGACGGATAGATAGATAGATAGATAGATAGATAGATAGATAGATAGATAGATAGATAGATAGATAGATAATTTATAGATATACCTCTATCTATATATGAAAAATTGGTGATATTCAACAAACAAAAGGTACTAACTTTAATAGGAGATCAGGAAAGAATTGTAAAAAGTGATTTTGTGAATTGTGTTGTAACTTTCTTTGGCCTAGGAACCTATCCAGCCCTAATATTCCATTTTTTCTGTTATATTCTTCTTGATTCTAAGGCCTCTTACAAGTCTAAATTTCCAGTCTGTTCTAGCATTCTTTGTTCCAAGGACCCTTCCTCCTCTAAGATTGATTTTATGACTCTAATATTATAATGAAATACAAATTGTAATGCTAATAATATCAAATATGCCTACTTCTCCCCAATTTGGAGCTAATACAAATGTAATTTATCTGTAATATATTCAACAAGCAACAATTTGTCTTCTTTATGATGGCTTTAGAGCTCTACAAGAATGTGAATACATTTGGTATACTCTAAATTTGTAGTAGTTTACTCCCTACTAATTAAGTGAAAATTGGTAATCTGTCTGTGAATTAGTTATTCCATTTTCTGCCAGGCCTAGAGGCCTGTATTGGGCTACCCGAGTCTTTCTTACCTCACCTCCCGAGGTCTTCGGCTGGCCAAAACCGGATGCACGTATGAGAGAAAGGACGTTCCAGAGTCGAACAAGGGTTGAGCTTTATTACAGGGTCTAGTTACAAGTGCAGGGGGGTCTTCCTTAGGAGGAAGAGGGGGAGATTTCCTAAGGAGGCTAGGATCTTAAGGGCTTGGAAGTAGAAGTACAAGCGGGGAGAGAGGGGGAGGGGAGAGAGGAAAGAAGAGGAGCGGAGCCTACTGTCCTCTTGGCTCCACACGTGCTAAGAGAGCTTTTAGGCTTCCTCAATTCTACTTAACCTTCAGCCACACAGTTTGCATCTCAATACCGTACTGTTAGGTAACTAGGTGTGCTCCAATCCGGGACAATCTCGAGGGCAGGGAGACTCCACCCATCACGTATCTCCGGGGAGAGGCGGAAATACCCGAGGTAGCCGAGCTAGCTCAGTCTGACCTTCTCGAACCCCCTCTGTTCATGGAGGGCCTCGTAAGACTCTAAGATTTAGAAGTCCCACTTTTACCCGCCCGAAACCGTCCACACAGAATTGAGCTTCCAATCCCAACAATTTTCCATTATCTAAAACTACTGAATATACCAGAGCAATCCTTTCCTGAGCTTCAGTATTTTTAACCTGAAAAATAGTATTAACAATAATTATAGTACGCGGTCAGAACTCAGCCTTAGGAAGATAAATGTGACAGCTGAATGGTGGATAGACTGAATTGGGGGAGAATCACCAAACTAGGCATAAGGGGATGAGGGTCTACATGAGGGCTATAACAGTGACAGGATGAGAGAAGAAGAATATATGGAAGATGTCACAGAAATAGATTTTCCTTCAACAGGTAACATTGTTGAGCCAACAGCTTTGAATAAAGTTCAATTTAATACACTAACATTTTTTAAATAAACTTGTTTATGGGATATTTTAATGACTTAAATACATGGAGAAACGTAATAATGTCAGTAAGAGTGATGTAATGGACAGGAATATCACTCAGATGAAAGAAAAGAGGATCAAGGATCATTTGGAGCAAATTTGCATGTGGAAATATGAGTAATATACATTTCCAATATTTATATGACTAGATGTAATGTCGGGAAGGTAAAATAGCACTCAAATCAGCATTATCTCTTAGGGCATACTGCATTGAACATAGGGTTCTGAGGAATTCCATAAGGAAAATTCCAAGCCAAACAGGTACTTTTAAGCTTCCTTCATTGATGGACTATTCACTTTAAGTCAACACCTAGATATTTGAATAGGTTGACTTTCCACCTCATTCAAATTCCTACTGAGCCTACATGAGAAAAGGCTCAGGATGCCCATTGCTCACTTCCCATAACTGTATTTTTCCTAGTCTAACATGGGAAGGCATAATAAGTATACATGATAAGTATATATGAGTTCCTTTATCTTACTTTGCATATGTTCTCTGTTCTCATGTATTCACTATTGCACCATTTTGTTGCAGGAAGCATTTAATACAGAGTAGAAGAAGCATTGGTGTCATGGAAAGAATGCTGGTCTTAAAAACAGAAGACCAGGGTTTGAATCCAGATCTACCACTTCCTAGCAATGTGATGTTGGGCAAATTCTTTGGCTCTCTGTATCTCAGTTTCCTCATCATAAAAAGGGGAATATTGATAACTGTATGTAACAACAAGGACTCCAACATACACAGGAGGGCCAGATCTACTTTTCTAAAGGGAAAGCAACTTTTGAGGGGTCAGCAATCTATTTTAATCAAGCACATATGTCAGTCACTTAGTTTAGGGGAAAAAGTCAGCAACCTTAACTTCAGAGAAAATACAAACAGAGAAATAAAGCTCAACACACAGGGATTCCAACTGTCTGACCATAAGCAATACATACATCACAGATCAACAGATGGATCCAACTCTCTGACCATTACATACATACATACATAGTTACCAGAGAGAGAAGAACCAACATATGAGTTTTCAAAGTGGGAGTGAGGGGCTCCTTAGTGGCTACCCAGAGTCCCATCTGGACAAACAAATACTTTCAAAGAGTAAGCTCCAAAGTAAAACCTCACCTCAGAGTATTTATACATTTTTAGAGCTGGAGGGCATAACCTTCTGACCTAGTGCCTCAATAGAAATTAACAAAAGGTATTGAGGCCTATTAATAGACAGGGAAGATCTTTAACCCTTCCCTCCACACCCTTAACCTTACATTAACATTACACTATACCACCTAATAGGGATTTTTTTTGGAGGTTGGGATAAGAAATGTAAGTAATTTTGGAAATGCTACACACACACACACACACACACACACACACACACACATACATATGTATACCTACATCTATCTAGAACTATCTCTATGTTTATATGTACGTCTATATCTATAAGTATACTATGATTGTTTTTACACAGTGAACATTGTTACTAACTACTGTGTCTCTATTACCAATAAGGCAATTCACTTCACCCATAGGCTGTTTCTTGATAGAGATTTCATGGAAAGAAAATATCTTAGCTTTAGAAGGCCTCTTAGAGGTTATCTAGGCTAATGCTTTATCTGTATACATTTATTCATTCATTCATTCATTCATTCATTCATTCATTCATTCATTCAATGATATTTTCCGTCAATCATCTGAACTATATACTCCATGAGATCAACTTTTATGTTATTAGCTAAACTTAAAAAAAAAAATCTTCTGATCTTATAATTGTTGTGATCACAATTGTCACTGACGTAAGGGTTGGTATTTAAGCCTCTAAAAAGGATTTTAAGATTTGTCTTGAGTCATGGATGATCTGAGTAGCTCAATAAGGTACTATAGAGTCACCCTCCTCTAGGAACCCCCTTTAGGATTCCCTGAAACATATATTTACATAAACATTTTACTATGTCACAAAATATAAGGAAGTTTTGCTATATTTGATACAAGCAGACTAAAACAAAACAACAACAAAGCAAAACTGATTTACCACATAGCATCTACCGAGCAGTAAAAATCAATTAAAATTAAAACTATGTAGATGAAATGCATATTCTTGGCAATTCAGTTCAATCCAACAAGCATATGTTGAATACTTACTACATGTCATGCACTGCACTAAATAAAAATTGGAGTTACAATTATGTAAGTTAAATCAGTCTCTGACTTCAAGGAATTTATTTCCCTTGGGTGTGAGGGGACATAGACATAGGCAAGTATACACAAATTTTACATATATGTATGTATATACATACCTATTTATATCTATATATCTGTATATATATATATATATATATATATGTCTATAAAAATAAAGAAGATAATTGCAAGTTGGAAGGGCAGAATATCAACAAAGAAAATGAGAAAGGACCTCTTGGAGGAGGTGGCACTTGAGCTGAGCCTTGACTGAAAAGATTCTTCCTGACATGTCCTAACTGGTAACATCCATTATAAGATCTGAAGTTCTGCCAAAGCTGAGCAGGCCTGAGGAACAGAAGAGAGGATTTTAATCTGAGATCTATGACTTTTCTTTCTTCCTTTCCTTTTTTTTATTTCTTTCTTTTTCTTTCTGTTTTTTTTTTTGCATTTTGATAATTAGATTTCAATATAGTTGATTTCTTTTGTAATCCTATGTAATTTATTTTACACATTTAAAAATCTATATTTTTAGAAAAGAATCATAAGCTTTGCTTCTAAAGGAGTCCATGAAACATGAAAAGATTAAGAACCTTTGGATTAGATGATTTCTAGACACTTTGACATCTAAAGCCATGTTCCTATTATCTTAAAAACATTTATAACAATATAACTGTTGTTATGCAGTGTTAAAATATTATGACATGCTTTTGTATAAAACATATTCTCTACAACAATACATGGTAATGTAAATTCTATACCTCTATATATCTATAGAACAATAGTGAAGAGAGCACTAGAATTAGAAGGCAGAAGAATCTGAGCTCAAAGATAGTCTCAAGGATGTTCTAACGCGATGATCCTGGAGAAGCCACATAACCTCTATTTGCCTCAGTTTCCTCAATTGTAAAATGTGGATAATAGCACCTACCTCCCAGGGGTGTTGTGAAGATAAAGTGAGACAATATTTGTAAAATGTTTAGCACAGTGCCCGACATGTCTTAGGTTCTATTTAAATGCTATTACCATTAAAATTAATTTTAATGATATAAATAGACATATACACATATAATTACATGTAGTTATACAAATGTAATACTATATATACTGTGGTATATTTATAAAACTATGTTATATAAATAATTATATAGTTATGTATTTTATGTGTCCATTTTTATTACCAATCTGCCCTACCCAACTACTCATTTATCCTTCAATATTTCCTACAAGGTGGATACAATGGCTAGAACACAGACTTTGGACTCAGGCACAACTGAGTTTGAATACTGTCTCAGACATTAATTAGTTGTATAGACCCTTGTCAAGTCACTTAACTGCACTGTGCCTCAGTATTCTTACTGTGATTAGCACTTACCTCACAGGGTTGTTGTGGAGTCAAACAAGTTCATATATATATATATATATATACATACACATACACACACACACACACATATATATACATACACACACACACACACACACACACATATATATACATATGTATAATACTTTCCAATTCTTAAAGTGTTCCATATATCCAGTCTAATTATTATTAGTTTCTTAATACTGTTCCCTCTACATATAAATGACTTATTTGAAAGAGGGTGAAAGAAAAAAGTAGTCACCTTTAAAAACAGAAAACATGGGTGCCAGAGAAGGTAACTGTGGGAAGGTATGTAAATGGTGCCTTGGCAAGGGATGAGACGTGCTTTTCAGGGCATTTGCAATGGGATTAGGGAAAGCTTAATAATAAAGGTTGTAGGTATCAGAAATACGTCCCTTTTCCTTTCAAGTTTCCTTGAAAATAATATTTTGGCATCAAAATGTCCAGTCGAACAAGCAATGATCTTGAAAAAAAACTACCTTGTCTTCCAGTAGTAGATCATCTTCCTTCCCCAAACTGACCTTTTGCTAAGAGAGAGATTGGAAAAGAACATGCTCTCACTGTATTGATTACATTGACATCAAGTTTACCCTGCATTAGACAAAGTTGGTGCCCATTAGGTGACAGCAAGAGAAGTCAGAACTTTCCAAAAATCACTATACAGTATTCTCTATATGGATGTGCTTAATGGCATGTTCTCTATTGATAGATATATAGGCTACTTACATCTCCCTTGTTCCTCAACCCCCAAAACAGAGTTAAAAGACTTAGATGTGAGGGGGTGTAGAAAGAGGCAATCATAACCAAAAAAATAAGGAAAATAAATAAAATAGGGATTATAAAAATAATTGAAACATCTCTATTTAAATTTAAAATATGCAATACTTTGTAAAATCATATAGAATTATAGCATCACAGAATTAGAGGATTTGGAAATAATAAGTCATAGATGGAGAGTTAAAAGAGATTGAAAAATACATTGAGCTCACACACTTCCTTTTCCAGATGATGAAAGTAAGGTCCAGAGAGAGTGAAGTAGTCAGTCTAGAGTCGTACAAATATAAGTATGTGAGGTGGTATTTGGATATAGTTGATCCACCATGTCAAAAGTCCTATCCAATTAACCACTGAGATTCTAGATATTATCTTGTCTACCCCTTTCTCATATATACTAGAAAATTAAGATTCAATGAAGGTAAAAGCCTTGTTCAAGATCATATAGTTAATAAACCTCAGTACATTCAAACCTAGATCTTCTAAATCCAGTAATCATATATAATTGATATAACAGAGTTATGTACAATACAATAATGCTACATTAACTACAATGTAGAAAAGACTTAATATGGGCTACACCACTAAAACGAGATCTTCTTTGAAAAGAAAAAAGAAAAAAAATCTGTATATTGGACATTGATCTAGTGTCAATTAATAATAGTAATAGTTATGATAACTTGAGCAACTTACATTTATATAGTGCCTAGTATGTGCCAAGAGCTCTGTTAAGCACTTTACAATTATTATCTCAACTAATAAGCATAAATATGCATAGGTCTTACATATATGTATGTATATATGTGTGTGTGCATTCACATATAATTGTAGCCTTCTGTGTAGCAGGTAGGTGGAGAAATGTACAGCAGAGAACAAAAGAAAACCTAGAAGACAGCACAGGAAAGCTGGGTTGCTTTCAAAACATGTCAGATTTATTGCATAGATTATCATGAAATGGAAATTTATTATTTTGTGTTGAATTCTTTCTTATGTTCTACTGTGTACATGGAATTTTTTTGTTTTATGTTTAAGCTTAAAATAAATAAAAATAAAAATTATTATCCCAGTTGATCCTTGCAGCAACCCTGTGAGGCAGGTGCTATTATTATCACCTCTTCGCAGTTGAGGAAATTGATGTACTCAGAAATTAAATTACCGGCATCATAGCTAGTAAGTTTATGAGCCTACATTTGAATTTAGGACTTCCTAATTTTAGGCCAGGCACTCTATGCACTGTACCACCTAACTGCCCCAACTCCATATCCAGTGATCATTTTACAATATCACATTTTTTTCTATATAAAACCTATGAAATGTACTATTTTTTCTTCATAATAAAATATTTTTAAATATATTTAACATAATGGAAATTATTCCTATGAATGCATGAGTGAAAACACCTTACTGTGTGCCAATCATTGTGATAAATTCCAGTTATAAAAATATAAAAAGAAGACAATCCTTGTCCTCAAGGACATTAAAGTATAAGGAAAGTACACACACACACAGGATGATGGCGGCAAAGGAAGGGGACTTTAGGAGGACCATTTTATTATTTATATTCTTCAAATATTGAAGTCTGAGATTTATAAGAATCTAAGAATTATTTAAATATCTGAAGAATCTGGGAATTAGCTTGACTTGACCTGAGAAATATAGAGAGCTATCTATCCACATCTTTTTATCTTGTACACTTCCTGTCCATTTTTATTCCTAAGTTCTGATATTAATAAAAATACTAATAGTGGGCTGAAGATCTAGCTTAACAAATATTTACTATTTCCAGTTTACTGATGCATCATTTGGACTTGTTCTTCTGTTATCCTTTGTTTCTACTGTGTGATCAATACACTTCCTTTTTATAATCATCTACTGACAAATTCTTTTATTTAATTTTTAAACTTAAATTATGGAATTAATCATGAAGAATTATCTTTATAAAAAGAATGAACAGATGGTTGAATGAACAGATGATGGATGAACAAATGAAACAACATATATAAAGTGTTTACTGTATGCCAAACACCTTTCTAGACTGTTAGAACTTGGGCTTGGGGGCACTTGCTAAGTCTTTTTCCTAACTACTTCAATGTCTTGGCTCCACCATTTTTCAAGATACTTTTTTCAAAATCTGTTGAATCATTGTCATTATTCCTCTCAGTGTCCATTAAAAATATTTCCCTTGCTATATACAAAGCATCCAAACATTGTATCACACAAAAGCATCCAAGTGTTTTCCTGATTCCCAGCTTGTACAACCATTGAACACATGGAGTACTAGAAATGACTAGGTACTTTACGTATTTTCTCACTTATCTTCAGATATAATTTTGCTATTGTTTAGTCATTTATAGTTATGTCTTTATGAGTGCTTTTGGGATTTTCTTCACAAAGATATTGAAATAATTTACTATTTTCTTCTCCAACTCAATTACAGATGAGGATAAAGGAAAACAGGGTTAAGCAGCTTTAGGCAAATAACAGTAAGTGATTTTTCCAGGGATCATACAGCTAGCAAGTGTCTGAGGTTGAATTTGAACTCAGGTCTTCCTAACTCCAGGTCTTGCATTGTACCCACTGTGCCTCCTAACTGATAAAATAAAATCATAGATTTAAAACTAGAAGGGATTTAGAGCTCATCTAATGCAATTCCTTTGATGAGAGATGATGCAACAGAAGAACACAGAGATTAGTTTGTTCAAGGTCCCATAGGTAGGAAATGGAAGACAGAATCTAAAGCTCCCTTCTTTTGTGTGTTATCTCCTTCTTTAAATTATAAATTCCTTGAGGTAAGGGCTATCTTTTTGTTAATTGTATGCTAGTTTTTAGCCCAGTGCCTGACACATAGGAAGTGCTTAATAAATTTTGATTGTATTAGATCTGTTTGAACCTCAAATCTTCAAAAGCAACTGACTAATAAAATAAGAAAAAGTCATCACCATCACTATAATTATTTTATTATCTTTCTAAGGTTTCTTATGCACTAACATGTGAAGATAAACTTGGTAACATTTACATATCTGCCGGGGAAATTTCACATTTTGACCTTGAGAGCAAAAACAGCATGTAGGTATGAGGAATTTAAAACTCAGATAATTCTGACATATTCTCCTTTCACCTCTCCTTGAAGTTCTTGAAAAATATTTTTCTCGTACATTCTTTGATCATTTTTCAATTAGTGACCCCTCCCCCACACACACACCATAGAAAGGCATGAATTATATCAAGTTTAGCAATGGAGTGCTGTTTTTATATTTGATGTTTGACTTTGTATTTAACTCTTTATTATGGTATCAGTCAGTTTGAGCCATAAAATAATATATTATTCTTGTTTTCATTAGTTTCTTAGATTGGTTGATCATTTTGACACTTTTTAGACACTTTCCTTTTACAAATAATGGTGAAATTTTGTGGAAAAGGATGAAAAAGTACTGATAAAAATAATCCCATGAATCATAAAATCTCAGATTTGGAAGAGAAACTCTCATATTAATAGAACTTTTATGATTTATTATTTCATTTGCACAATAAAAGGAGCTGGCAACATGTTTCAATAGGAAAAGTGCTGAATTTGGAGGTTGGTTTGAATCCAAGTTCTGCAAGTTGCTACATCTATGACCTTGGAAAAATCACTTAACCTGTCTAGGTCTCAGGTTCTTCTGTAAAATGAATGTTGAGAGAGTAAAGGGAGGCTTTTTCCTACAATTTCCTTCCACTTGTAAATCTATGAACATGTCTGTGTAGTACACATATTAATAGAATTATTCATCCCTTATAGAAGAAGAGTTTAAATGATCTGTCTCAGTCATGTAGTAATGAAACTCAAAATTCATCATTTTCTTCAACAAACACTTTTTATGGTCTTTAAAATACTCCATAAGGAGCTGAGAATCTAAAGACAAAAAAAAAAAAAAAATGAAAGAAGCCTTGTCCTCAAGGAAATCTCTTTCTACTAAATGCTAAACATAATGCTCCTTCCAATATGTTAGTTAGAAGGCATTTTATCTGTGAATGAATCCATACTATTCAGGAAAGTAAGCTAAGGAAGGAGAAAGGACTCCCCTAAGGGCATCTGGTCAGTAAATAGGAGAGTCATTCTTTTCTCTTTCCAGGACAACTGACTTGCAATTCAATTGAAAGCAACAAAATTCAATTCAATTGAATAAATGTTTATTAACTAGCTTCTGTTTTTCCTGATCTATGTAAAATGCTAGGAATAAAAAGGCAAAAAATGAATACACACATTATATTTGAGAAAAAATATGTCTACAGTTAAATATTAGATATTTACTTTGCAAAATGCCAAAATACACTATAATTCAGCAAGGTATCATAGTTAAAGAACTAGACTTATAGTCAGGAAAACAGTCATGTTTTCTGACTCCTACTGGCTATGTGACCACGGACAATTCAATTTAATTCAATAAGCCTCAGTTTTTTATCTGTAAAAAGAAGGAATTAGACTAAATAGTTTATAAGGTCTCCTCAGGTTCTAAATCTATGCTCTCTTGATTCTAAAATGTAATACAATAAAATTTAAAATGATATACTATTTTCTGCATTTTGCTAGATATGGCCTTCTAGAAAATGAAACCTCAAATAGTTTTCCAGAAGCCACCAGAAAAATGACTTCAGTTCACCTGATTTGGGGAAGAGAGCGTCATAATCACCCAAACTGAGAATGAATTTTATTTTCCAGCAATATAAGTAATACAGTTTTTTAAATAGAAAAGTAACAATGCCATTTCAGGCTTTAGCTTTAAAATAGCCATTGAACTGACAAATAATGTGAAAAAAGGTCTATAAACCAATCAGAATCAACAAAAAATGTAAAACTGTCCATAACTACAAAGTAGATTTTTCAAATTATTACTTGTTCATGCTAAAAACAACAACAAAAACACTCCTTAAATTGCTAAAAAAACAGAAGAAACTCCAGGTTCAAAAGGGGGCTTGGAATGAACCGAAGTCCAATCATAGTTTACATAAGTTATAAATGCAGGAAATGCCTGAGATGTAGCTTGTGAGCTAGAAGAATGACACAGGGTCTACCTCTGTTCAAAAAGGAGATGGAAAAAAATGAGGCATTTATGCTTTTAAACAAAGGAAGGCAGAGAATTGGGGAGAAAAGGCAGAATGAAGTAGGGAACCCCATCCCAAGGAGAAGGGATCCAGGAAACAGGGGGAGTGAGGAACTCCAGGTGTCAAAGCTGTGGCCCTTTGATGCACAAATTAGAAGGCATTCTTGATCATAAGCAGATCTCAATTCAAGGGTTGAGCACAGGCAATAAGAAAAGGGGTTGTTTCCCCAAACCATGAAACAGGATGTGTCTGAGAGTCCCACAACCAATTGTCAGGGGAGTCTTTAAGATAAGGATGTCTCTTGAAGATCCACAAATCACCAAATGGTTCAGAATATGCTTCATAGATAGTATGAGCCTAATTGGCTTCAGAGTTACTGATTTTCTGTGCATCCAGCTGGGTTCATTCTTGGTCGCTATAAGGGATTGTTGTTATATCAAGTAGACCTGGGGAACGGAAGTCCTCCTGATTGGCTAGTTGTTGTGCTATCCTATTATCTGGCTACCTTGTGATAAAGAGAATCACTAGCATATTTAATCAGTTAGTATAAGCATTCCAGAGCTCACATTCACACTTAAAACAACTTCTGAACAATACAATGAAAATGCAGACTAAGACTCCTCCATGTATACCACCATGGGATCCTCTCTCTTCTCAAAACGTCCAGAGATGACTAATGAGCATAGTTAGGTGACTCTCACAGTGGAGCCAGACTCTTCACTACAAAGGCACCAACTGCTTACATAAAAATAGTTTCAATAATTACCATGAAATAAATAGCTATTGAACTGCTTTAATCAGATGGCTTCTCCCACCCTCTAACAGCTTATAATTTGGATCTGATGGACTTTTGAATGTTCCTTTTCATAACTGCAAAATAGCATGTGTGTTTTTATTTTAATAGTGAAATTCTCCTTTGATAGTTTTAAAAATAACAATCACAGGTTGGACATAATTCTGTTAGCATTACCTGGAGTTGCTAGATGATGAAAGTGCCACGTTATAACACATGTGGGAAAGATTAAAGGCAGAGCAGCTGAAGATAGGTACTTTGAAAACACACTGATATTCTCTCATATTATTGGAATAACAAATTTATTTTATATTATACCCACTGAATTTTTTTCTTATTTTTTTTTTTTAACGAGAACAAAATAGGAAAATGTAGGCCCCTAACTGGTTGTTTTAGGTTTTGGCTTCGTTATCAGTAACAGTGTCATGTGTTGTAGAAGCAACAGTATTTGATGATAAGTCCAAAGACCAGGATTCTAGGTCAGGCTCTTCTTCAAACTGGATTCTGAGCTCTGGCTAAATTAAATCAGTGACTCTACAAAATAAACTGAATGGATTGTCTAGAAAGTAGGGGGGAAGTCCAACAACTGGTGAATTTGGAGTTGAATTACCTGGAATTGAATGTCAGTACTATTCCTTAGTGGGCAGCTCTGTGACTTTGATTGTTCAAGTCACACTGAAAGCTTTTTGAACATCAGTTGCTTCTCTATATAATGAGTCGTTTCAATTGGATTATCTCTAATGCCGCTTCTAGCTCTGAAATCTGATTTCATTGATGAAATGATCTCCAATGTTCAATTGAGTTCTAAACTTCTATAATTCCATGATTATCACTAGATGTTTTATGACAATTTGCCAATAAACATTTATTAAGAGCTTGCTAGATCTCAGACATTATGCTAGATTCTGGGGATACAAAGTAGAAAAAAGATATTCCCTTCCCTCAAGGAGCTCTCCTTCTAATAAAGGAGATTATATACTAAAGGTGTGTGTGTGTGTGTGTGTGTGTGTGTGTGTGTGTGTGTGAGGGAGGGGAGAGAGAGAGAGAGAGAAAGAGAGAGAGAGAGAGAGAGGAATGAACTTACTACCAGGAGCAGGCAGGGGAAGGTAACAGGAAAGACACCTTTTTAGGGGGCACAGTAGATGAAATACGGGCTTAGAACCATGAAGACCTGAGTTCAAATTTGTTATCAGACTTATTAGCTGTGTGACCCTGATCAAAACCACTTAATCTCTGCCTCAGTTTCCTCATCTGTAAAATGGGGATGATAATAATAGCACAAACATCCCAGGGATTTATGAGGATCAAATAAGATAATTGTACAGTGCTCTGCAAAGTTCCTAACACATATTAGGAACTATATAAATGCTTATTATCAGTATTAGTATTAATTATCTTGCTGATGGTGGAATTGAACTGAGTCATGAAGGAGACCAGGGAAGCCAGATCATAGAGGTGAGAAGGGAGAGCATTCCCAGAATAGAGGACAATCAAGGAAAAGGGGCTGTCAAGTATGAGAAAAAGCAAAAAGGCCAGTTTTTTATTTTGTTTTATTTTAGACAAATAAGAAAACAAATAAATAATTAGAAAAGAAAAAGAAAGATTATAAACTTAAATATAAAAGAAAAACATGTCATATGCACAGCAGAACAAAGGAAAAGATTGAGCACTAACTTATCATTTCAAGAAAGCCTATATATTAAAAACTGTGCATTATGTTGAATGCTGCCCATCTTTTCGTTGTTTCCTTATAGGTTTTCTTTTGTTCTTTGCCGTACACTTTTTACTTTGTTCTTTTTCCCCTTTCCTTTCTGCTACCCACCATCCCAATTGAGCAAATATATGTGTGTGTGTGTGTGTGTGTGCGTGTGGGTGTGTATGTATAATAAGTGTATATATGTATATGTATATATGTATATTCACACATGCCCATATATACATCATATATACATACATACAGGTGTGTATATATATGTATATATGTATACATACATAATACACACACACGCACACACATATACTTTTCCTCAGATGCTACTCTTAATCTTGTTTTTCTATTTGTACGTATCTTTTTTTCCTATCTCTCCTAATTCCTCTACTTTACTTCTACCTGCTACCTTGCCCTCTTCTTATTTAACCTACCCCTACTCCAACAATCCCTCCCTTATCCTCCCATTTCCCTAAATCTAAACACCTTTCTATATTCCCTTTTAACCTATTCCCTCACCCTCCCCTCTAAAGTTCACTTCTTTACCTTCTTCCTCCTTCTTATACCCTTAGAGTTTTATTTTGTTCTAAATTTAGAAGACTTTTCTACCCTTCTGAATGTATATATATTTTCCCCTCTTAAACCCACTCCTGATGAAAGTAGATTTCCAGAACTAACACTTCTCCTTTCCCACCTAATTCTTCTGTATTGGTTCTTACTTTTGCACCTCATTTCTATAAGATAATTAGTCTTTTAGCTGTGCCTGAATGGTTTTACTTTTTGAAGTCATATCATACTCAGGTCTATCCCAATGTTTCTTATAAGCTACCTAATTGCTAGTAACAATCTTGGACATAGGTTTTACATTTTCCATACATAAAAGGTAAACATTCTATCTTTATTAGTCCTTTGTAATTTGTCATCTCTATGTACCTTATATTTTTCTTGGCTCTTATATGTCAAATTTTCAAGGTTTTTTACTTTGTTTTGTTTTTTAACAGAATCCTGAAAGTCTGTCAATTGAACAAATGTTCATTTTTTTTTTCATTCAGAATTACCCAGCTTTTCTGGGTATGATATTTGAGACTAGAGGCCCTGTTCTTTTGCTCTTTGATATATAGTATTCCAAGACATACTATCTTTTAGTGTTACCAATGCTGTCTTGTGTGATTCTAATTATGGTATCATCATATGTAAATTGTTTTTTTCTTGTTGCTCTTAATATTTTGGCCTTGATCTAGGGGTTTTGGAATTTATAATATTTCTGTGAATTTTCCTTGTTGGATCTCTTTTAGGTGGAGATCAGTGGATTTTTTTTTTCTGTCTCTACTTTCCCCTCTTGTTCTAATGAGTCAGGACAATTTTCTTTAATTATATCTTGTGTTATTGTAGCAAGATTCTTTTTTTGATCCGAACTTTTGGGTAGTTCAATTATTCTTTTGTTTTCTCGATCTGTTCTCTAGATCTCTCATTTTTCTTATGTGATGTTTCACATTCTCTTCTAGTTTTTCACTATATATATATGTATATATATATATACACATATATGTGTATATATATGCATATGTATACATATATATGGCTTGCAAAACACTTTATATTTGAGCTTCAGAATAGCCCTGTGAAGGTAAAAAAAAGTCTGCAAAGTAGTATATGCTAGCTTTCAACAAGTGGGATGTGAGTGGCAAAGCTAGAGTCCATTGGGAGGAGAGGTTGCTTCTAACTGTATCATCATTCTTGATTTTCCCTGTGGGGAATCAGGAAAATATCTTTAGAGATATTAAATCTCTGAAGTAGGAAGCTATTGCACTAGTCCAGGGCCTGATTCATCACATTACCAGGATGGTTGATTGGAGTGTCAGAGAAGAGAAAGAGGCATGTATAAAAGCTATCATGAAGGAAGAATTGACAAGACAACCTTCAGCTCTTTCTCTCTTCCCTATTACTGTGGAGAGCATCACCACCCTTTCAGTCACACAGGCCGGCTATCTACCTTGATTCCTCACTGTCTCTTAACCCACTTCCATGTCAAACTTTTGGACAAGATGTATATTTTCATAACATCTCTTACATATATGCCCACTTCTCTCCTTTGACTTTGTCACTACCCTGGAGCAGATTCTAATTACCTTACACCTCCTAGATCATTGCAATAGCCTGCTGGGGAGTCTTCCTGCCTCAAGTCTCTTCCTACTTCAGTTCATCTTCCATTCAGCTGTTAGTGAGCCTCCTAAAATATAGATCTGACAATGTTCTCCCCCAAAGAAATACACTCAATAAACTTTGTGGCTCCCTATCACTTCTAGAATTAAATATAAAACTTGTGGTTGGAATTCTAAACCTTCATATTCTGCTCCCTCCCTCCGTCCATACATACACAATATAAACACATTTTTCTAGTTGTTTTATAGGCTAAGGCACAGTTGTAATGAAGATCATAAGAAGCCATCCTTCTAACTACTCCCTAATAGGCATATATTCTTCTTTCTAGTGATACAGATTTCCATGCTGTTCTATAAATAAGATGTTCCATTTCACATGACTCTGGGCATAGACTGCCTAGAATGGTCTTCCTTCACTTGCTTTATGTCCCAGCTAAAGTCTCACCTTCTACATGTTTCCTTTCTTGATGCTCTTCTAGTAGCATCTTCCCTCTACTGAATATTTCCAATTTATCCTGTATGTAGTCTGTACTTAGTTGTTTGCATTTCATGCTTTTTGAGCAGAAGGATTACTTTTTGCTTTTTTTGTAGACTTAGCATTTAGTGAAGTGCTTATTACATAGTAGGTATTTAATAAAAATTTATTGATTGATTGTTTTCTCGATAACATATTGGAAATGTAGGGGCAGGAAGTAAGAATAGAGCATGAGGAGTTGAGGATATCAAGCACTTGGTGAGTGTAGGTGATTGGGAAAATGGTAGCGCACCTGGTACAAATAGTGGTTAGTTGAAGAAGTCTCTGTGATATTGACAATGTCAAAGCCTGCAGAGATATCAAGATGAATGACAGTGGGGAGAAAAAAACAAACATTAGATTTGACAATTAAGAAATCCTTAGTAACTCTGGAGAGAACAGTTTCAATTGAATGATGAGGCTGAGAATCAGACTGCAGAATTAAGAATAGAGGTTGAGGAAAGGCAGTGGAGACATCAAGTACACATGACCTCAAGGAGTTTAGTCATAAATGGGAGAAGAGATAGAAGATGATAGCTTACAGGGATGGACAGAACAAATGAGGATTTTTTTTAAGATAGGGAAGACATGGTTGTGTTTCTAGAAGAAGAGAAGCAGCTAGTAGACATGATGATATATATGTAGAGAGGTTTGATTTGACAAGGAGGCCACATTTTTATAAGACAAGAATAAAGGAGGAAATCATTACAGAAGGCATCTGAGTGATGTGAGTTGAGGAAATGGGGGAAAAGGGAACTTTAATTTACTGGTCTCCTTTTTTATTGAAATATGAGTTAAAATTCTCAGCTGAGAAGACTGGGAGAGGAGAAGCTATGGAATGTTTTATTAGGGATGAAAAAATTTGGAAAAGGCATTGTGCTGAATTAAATAATAAATCAATTAGGGAAGTATAAAATGTATAGATTGCTGCAGTGAAGGCCATGTTTGTATTATATAATATAAAGTTGTAGTGAATACAGTCAGGATGGTTTTGGACTTTTTACAGTTTTATTCAGTAGCTCATGACTAGCAATGAAGAACATGGTAGGCATGGCTTAAGGATGAGATTTGGCAGGACAAATCAGTGACACACAAAGGGGATAAAGGATTTGATAGAAGAAATGTACATCAGAAGTAGTTCATCAAAGGGGTAAGAAAGGCTATAAGGGTGTATCTAGTACAAGGATGATGGCCTGGATAAAAACTGGGGTGCAAGGACTAGAGCTCCTAATAATGATAAAGTTCTTGGAAGGCAGAGGGAGAGTTCCACTGACAATAGATTGTCAGTGGATTGTGATCAGATAAAGAAAATTCATGAACATGGAAATGGAACATTTATGGATGATGGCAAGACTAAGAAAATGGTCATCTAATCTTATATGAGGCTGGGTCTTCTCAAAATATTGAGTATAGACCACAGGTTAGGGTCTTCCAAGATCAGGTAATGATGTGTAGCTAGAAAATTGAGTATGAAGGTGATAGGGTAAGGTAACTTTTATGGAATTATAGGAAAGTGAGGAAGATGAAAAGAGTATAATACACTTGGTAGCCCAGGTGATGACCTGTCATCATCATCATCATCATCATCATCATCATCATCATCACCATCACATTTATGTCACATTTACCTACTGTGTATCAGATTTTGATTTGATTTGACTCTCAGAATAACCCTGGATGTAGGTGCTATTATTATTTTCATTTTGCAAATGAGGAAACAGAAGTTAAATGACTTGCCCTGGGTCATACATTAAGTGTCTGAGGTCAAGTCTGAACCCAGGTCTAATCAACTTCAGGACTTGCTCTTTATCAACTATGTCAACATTTAATTTGATAACATTGGTAATCCACAATCCTCCTATGATGCTTTATCAGAACGTAGAGGAGACTCCACTCTCACCACCTGGACTTGGAAGGCAGTGTGTGAACTCTGGCAGGTCCAACTAAGCTGTATGGTCACCAAGTGATAAATTATTTTGGTTATAATAACCAATAGAGTTTTGTGTTGTTTCTTTTTTTAGCAAGGTGAGGAAGCTACACAGTTGGTATTGGTAGAAAGAGTAATCTATTAATGATGAAATCATTAGTCTTTGACCTTCTGAAATAAACTGTAGGTACTTTAATTAACCATCATTAAAAAAAATCATCACAAGTGCTCTATCATGATTGTATATAAAGTGAAATATTCTATGCCTTCCAAATGTTTGAGAATCCAGATAATCTACAAGTTTCCATTCTTTAGAGGAAGAAATTAAGGATCATAGAGGTAAATATACGTGTAAAAGACCATACAGTGAATTAATTACCAGTAGGTTGGCAACTGTCCCATGAACAAGGCTTTTCCCTTCTTTTGCTTCTCTTAGAAGCCATTGTAGTCCTAGAGTAACTCCAGACTAAGATCTTACTAGCTCATTGCATATAGAAAAAAAATTTGCATAAACATGAGGCTCTATTTTGCATTTTTCAGGGAAGAAGGTTTCTTAGAAATACAGAATAGATAGCATTTTTGATGCATATGAAACAGTCTGAATAGTGAGTCCCTCAGAAGCTGTAATCTTTTCAGAACTCAGCTTATTGAAAATAACAATAACAGTCACACATTTCAAAGGAGCCCAACTCAATATATTTGTTTCCTTTTAGACATGCAGATGTTGGAGGAAGCCATGCATGAATTTGATTAGATCTTTTGAATTTTATCTCCCTTGTACTATCTCTAGTGTTTGGTCATACACAACTTGATAATTGTCTGGTTCAGCATTTGCTACCTGACTCAACCTGAACGTGGAAACATTTCAGTCCTTTTCAATGGGATTAACATGTAATAGGTAACGTCTCCATTCATATCCTACAGTTGTCCAGATAAAAATCAACTTGCTATGTAGAAGCAATGTCAGAGCAGACAGTTTGAAAATTTGATTAAAAAACATTTATGAAAATTCTAAAAGGCTGTCTTATGCTGTTCCACGTTAAAGATGAAGGTTGGTTAAATGTTATTCTGCAAGGCTCTGATGTATCCAGAACTTGTTCAGGGTGGGTACTTCTTTTACTAAAATACAACCTTGTGGTAATTTTGTCATTGTCTTTATGTCTTTAATATTTTGTAGATGATCCAGCCAGAACAATGGTGATCTTTTTCTAGTTCTTGAATTATGGGAGGTGTGTGTGTGTGTGTATGTGTGTGTGTATGTGTGTGTGTGTGTGTGTGTGTGTGTGTGTGTGTGTGTGTGTGTGTGAGAGAGAGAGAGAGAGAGAGAGAGAGAGAGAGAGAGAGAAGGTAGTACCAAGGTCATATTTACATTATACATTATCTCTTACTATTGTTCTATGACAGGTACCCATTTCCTTTTCATTCATATCATTGATGAAATGCTTTACTCAATTTCTTGAGTGCTTATCTTACTTGTTAACATACTGCAGTCTGCTTAGAACTAACATGTCTCTCTAATACCTTCTGGGTCATCTATAATTCTTAATCTTTTGAGATCAAGAATCAAATATAATATACATGAAAGTTTAAGTGATGCCGCTCAGGAAACTTTGGAAGCTATTTTCATTGATTTTTTTCAGTTCAACAAAGTAAGTCCAAGTTCATTCCACACCGAGTTTCCTTTAAATTCTGTCTCACTTCTCTTATAACTTGTTCTGATTTTTGTGTACTTATTCTGCTAACTATAATTACATTATTTCAAGGATTTTCATATTGGTATATTGCCCCCTTACTCCCCGAACAAGAATAATTTCTCCCTCCACCAGCAGCCTTCTGAGCTGTGGTCAAGATTATCACCCTAGTGGCCTATGAAGGGAACATTCTCCTGCTTATAGAGTTGTTGAAATCCTTTTCCTCTAAGAACCATCTAATGTGCCACCTCTTCCATGAAATCTTTCCTGATAACCCTTGAGCAAGTGATTTATCATTCCTCAAGTTTCCTATAGAAATTTTCCTAGATCTCTTTTGTGTTACTCCCTTTTGTCATTTTTTTTTTTTTTTTTGGTGGTGGTATCCCTTAAGACTGTGCCCAAGACAGAATGGAGGCTTGTGTACAAAACTATTGCTTTGGTGACTTCATTGGAAGCTATGGGTTCAAATAACATTTCTATACAATTGACTTCTAACTCTAGGCCTTTATTTTTAATTGTCTGCTTGACAGCTCTGCTTAAGTGTCCATGGTCATTTCCAAATTAATATAGACATAATATAATCCATTACTTTTTCCTCAAAGCACATCTCTCCTCCAATTATCACAGTTTCTCTTATGGGAACAACGATTCTTCATTTCACCATTTAGGTAGGAGATGGTAAATAAAAACATTGGATTTAGATTCAAGAAGATCCTAGTTCAAAGCCCATCTCAGACATATCAGTGATATTATACTTGGCAAATCCTTTACCTTCCATTTCCTTATCTGTATATGCAGGATAAAAATAATACCTACCTCACTGAATACTTGTAACTATATTAATAATGCACTTTTGCTTATTATTAACGGAATTTTGCTCTTAATGCGAAGATATTTCTCACCCATTAATAGGTCCATGTGAACTGCTTAAGTCACATGGAAGTCTAGTCACATGAGTCAAGTCACAGGGAACAGGAAGGGGTGGAACAGGAAGAGTGGAGCAGGAAGGCGTGGAGCTAGAACAGAGCTGAGAGGAAGTGAGTCAGAAAGGAGTCAGATCTGGGAAAGGCAGCAAGTAGCTTGAGTGAGAGAGCTTGTCTGTGGTGTTGTTTAATGGAGCTGGTCTGTGAGAAGCCTAACAGAGAAAGGCTTGGGGATGGCATTGCCCTCTGCATTGTTATAGTGTATAGATTTTTGTTACTACAATGGATTTGGCTTGCATGTGTCTGAATAAATGTTTTGGTTCTGTCTTCCATGGGGAAAGTCTGTTCTGATTCAGAATTGCACTGATATATTCATAGCTGCTGTAGGTGCTGAGAATATCATGTTGGTGTCACAGTAGTAAATGAAATAACATTTATAAAGCATTTTTTTTCAGGCTTTAAACTATATGCAAATGTTGTCATAATCCTCATCCCATTCATCTTCATATTTTCACTCATCTTACTTTTCTTTCTCCTTCAACCACCATAGACATCAATTGCCAAGTCTTATTGACTATATTTCCACAGTATTGCTTGCATCTCTCATCTCACTCAGTTTCTAACTTAAAGAAACTCCTTGTCACTTCTCATCTGGATTAATTGCTATATCCACTAATTTTTTTTGTTCATGTCTCTCACTATTGTAATACAATCAAATAATCAGTATGTATATTCCTGAAACCTAGCTCTCCCCATATGACTTCTGCACTTAAGCACCTTCAGTGACATCCTATTGCCAATAGAATAACATAGATAAACAATCTTCAGTCTAACATTAAGGAGACCTCCACATTAAGAAGACCTGGCACCCTCTATTCTTTCCAGGAAAATTTCATATCCTTTAGCTTCAAACCTTCTCTATTCCACTTAAACTAGTCTCATTGTTCCTCATATAACATTCTATCTCATAGAAACCTGAATTTCCTTCAAAGTATGGTTCAAGTGCCACCTTCTTTGCAAAATCTTTCCTGATTCCCCAGATGTTAGTGCTCTCTCCTTCGTGAATTATTTTGTATATATTTGGCATTTGTTTATCTATGTACATGTTGTAGCCTCTTGTAGAACATAGGACTCTTAAACTCAAGGATTTTGTCTTTATGCCCTGATGACCTAATACAACACTTTGAGCACAGTAATGTTCATGTATGTTCAGTAATGAATATATGTTTACTGAATTAAATTGTGTAAATATGTTATCCCCCATATTATAAACTTCTTGAGGTCAATGCTTGTATTGTTTTTCATGATTGTAATCCACCCCAAGAAACTCACAAAATTCTGGGGGGAATAGTAAGTGCTTAACAAAATGTTTGTAGAACTGAACTAAATTGAATAATGACTCAAAAATGAAAATGCCACACTTTGATCTCAATGATGTGGTCACATTTACCAAGAGAGCCTATAACCCTTTCTATCATCATAGACATTTAGTTGTTCCTTTGACCAATAATGTCATCATCTGGGAAGCAGTCTTTTAGTAAGGAGGATCTCATTTACAGAGGTTAATACAGTTTCCTACATACTTATATGACCCCAACTCTGGGATGTTTGTAGTGGGATCATTATTATCCACATTTCATAACCTTAATAAGACTATAGTAAAGTGTATTAACTAAAAGGAACCTTTTAGAGATCATCTAGTTAAATTCCTTCATATTTTAAAAAATATTTTAATACTAAAATTTAATCCCAAGGAAGAGAATTAGGATAGCAAGTTTGTACCTGATATCCAGGCAAATGCATAAGTCCAATTCAATAAGCATTTATTCATTGAATTCTGTGTTCCAGGCTCTGTGATATGCAATAGGAACACAAAGATAAAAAGTGAAACATTTATATTGATAAGTAAATATATGCATGTGTATATGTATATATGTATATGTACATACATATGTACACATATGTATGTGCATATATGTTATATATAAATATCTCTATGTCTATTTTTATGTCTATCTCTATAAATGTATCCATACATATAACACAACTTATGCAAGCAATACAGAATAATTTAGAGAGTAAGGCTGAGAGCATAGAAATCACAAGAAATGCTTCCTATAGAAGGAAGAATTTGGATTGAGACTTAAAGGGAGCTATTTAAAAATGCAATTCAAATGGTGGAGATGAAGGACAATATCACGTCAGGTATGAGGCCAGGGTTTCCTGTTCAAAAATCACAAGAGACAGGCAATAGGAGACTGTATAAAGAGAAAAACAGCTAGCCCAATTTGTCTGGAACATAATGTTTGTGGGTAGGTGTGTGTGTGTGTGTGTGTGTGTGTGTGTGTGTGTGTGTGTGTGTGTGAAGGGGAGGTGATGGCTAACGTGGAATCAGTCTAGAAAGTCTGGGGCATATCCAGACTGTGAAAAGCTTTAAATGCAAACAAAATATTTCATATTTTTATCCAAGTGGGAATGTTATACTAGATCTACAGAAGCCTCCTCAGTGAGAAAGTGACATGGATACATTTGTGTTTTAAGAATATCCAGATGAAACTTCAACAAGACAATGAGCTCTTCCCAGATGAAAATCTCTTCTTTGTCTCCCTATTACTTACTAATTTGTATTTTATGTTAGTTGTAATTATGTATGGGGACATTTTAGTATAAAGTTCATTCAGATAGTCCTGAAAAGTCATTATTTCAGTACTCTGTCATGGTTTTGTTATTTTTTAGTGAAAGTGTGGTAATAATGGGGTATATATAGAAAAAAAAGAGGAGGAGCAGTTTTCTGGTTTGTTGGACTAGTCTAGCACTCAGAAACTCACAAAACTTTTCAAAGGACCTTGGATATAAGGGACTCAAGAATATGGAATATCCATAAGAGGAAAATTTGCTGGTACAAATTTGAGTCATTTTTCCTATGGACTTCCTGTTGCTAGCATAAGAGAGTTTCAAAAGAGAAAATAGTAATTGTGGACTTATTAACCACATGGATAGACATATAATCATCTTCCTTAGCCCTACAAAGGGTTGTTAGGTGGCATGGTGGATAGAGTGCCAGTGGCCTGGAATCAGGAAGACTCTGCTATGTAAATTCTAATCTGGTCTTAGATATTTATGACCTATGTCACCCTGAGCAAGTCTCTTAACCCTGATTGCCTCAGTTTTCTCATCTGTAAAATGAATCAGAGAAGGAAATGGCAAACCACTCTGGTTATCTTTGCCAAGAAAATCCCAAATGGGATCATGAATAGTTAGATATGAATGGACAGCAACAGTCCTATAAATCTTGAATCTGGGAAATTTCAGGTATAATTTCAAAAATAATCCCACTGACAAAAATTTGCAGTTTGTTTCTAAATCAATAAATGTTCACTGTAAGATGTGGAATGTCTGAAGAGTCTTGGGCACCAGTCCCAGATCTGATGCAATCATGAGTAAATCCTTTAACTTTCTGTACCTCATTTCCTAATCTATGAAATCAGGGCAATTAACATTGTGCCATCTAACTAATTGTGAATAAAATGCTTTATACACTTTCAAGTACTATAGAAATGAGTGACTGATTTTTTTTTCATTATGGATATTACGAGGAAAATGTATCATAACAGCTTTATGCTAACATATCTTCTTCAAACGAATATATCAAGCACGTGAAAAATAAACAGCATGTGTTTCATGCAGGTTTAATAGTTGTAAATTAGTTTGAGAGAACAACAAGAACAAAAAAAAAAAACGTCTGATGTCTGTACTGAAGAATGAAGTATGTCTCATAGGATTTTGAGCCTTAACGGAGCTTGGAGATCGCTGATATTATCGCTGCATCTTGTGAGTGAAGATACTGAAGTCCCTAGACGTGACTTGTTCAAGGTCGCACAACTTGGAGAAGAGTTCATATTTGAATCCAAGTTGCCTGGCTCAAAATCTAGCTGTCTCTTGAGTACCTCACAGATAGCATTCCTAATACATATGCAGATGACCAAAAAATATCTGGACAGGCCAGAATACTGAGCCAAATTTAATAACACTGAACTTACTTGAGATATGTGCAGAGTGCGATATTTGGCTTAAAATCACCTTTATATGTATAAGGTTAAGGAGGCCTGTCTAGATAGCAATTCGTTGGGAAACTATCTAGGGTTTTTATTGTACTGTTAACTCAATATTAATGAATGAATGTATTTCCCTCCCAATCCTGTTCCTGACTTCCTCTGGATTTCAAAACTTTACACCCATGTCAAGTGCTTTAATTGTCATTTATTTTGCACTTTCCACTCTTTGTGTTGAGGGCATGGATTGTCTTTCTTTTGTATTTTTGCCCCTCGTGTTTAGCACAGTGCTTAGCCCATAATACACTTTTAATAAATGCTTGTTTCCTCTTCTCTTTCTCTCTCCCTCTTTTCCTTCCTTCCTTCTCTTTTCCTTCCTTTCTTCCTTTTCTCCTTCCCTCCATTTCTCTCTCTCTCCCTTCTTCCCTTCCTTCCATCCTTTCTTCCTTCCTCCCTCCTATTTTCCTTTTCTCTACCCTTCTTTTTCTCCTTCCCTCCCTCCTATTTTCCTTTTCTCCACCCTTCTTTTTCTCCTTCCCTCCCTTCTTTAACCCTCTCTCCCTCTATGACTTCCTTCCTTCCTTTTTTCCCTCCCTCCCTCCCTCTCTCTTCTTTCCTTCTTTCCTTTCTTCCTTTTCTCCTCTCCTTTCTTCCTTCTTTTCTCCCACCTTCTGTCTCTTCTTCCCTTCCTTCCATCCTTTCTTTCTTCCTCCCTCCTTCCTTCTACCCTTCCTCCCTCCATGCCTTCCTTCCATTTCTCTCTCCCTCTCTCTTTTCTTCTCTCTCTCTCTCTCTTCCTTCCTTCCTTTCTGTACTAAGCACCTATTAGAAGCTAGACATAGTCAGGCACTGGGGTGGTATGAAAACCAAGAATATTAGTATATTTTTAGGCTACATTAAGAGAACATTCTCTGGCACTATATGGATAATTGTCCTGGCCACACTAAATTCTGTGTTCAGTTCTATTTGGGACATTTTATGAAGAGCTTTGATCAGCATTGACTATCCCAAGGAGAATAATCAGCATGGTGAAGGCTCTTGATAGGAATGGTTAAAGGAACTCAGAATTGCATAATCTGAGATTGGAAGGAACCACAACAATCATTCTGTCCTATCTATACTGAAAATAAACCTCACTATAACATACCTGACAAGTAGAATGCTCTTGCTTACAGTTCTCCAAGAAAAGTAACCCACCAAGTCTCCACAGTATATTTCAGTTTTGGGCAATTCACATGGTTGAAAATCTCCCCCCACCATCTCTCCCTGGGCAATGAACATGATTCTTTTTGTAAATTCCATAAGATTTAACATAGTAGCTCTGTTCTCCATAAGATGGTATATACTTGTCCTGGACTCCAGTAGGCAGAATTTTAAAAACATTATGTAAATGTCCTAACAATGAAATTTCTCCAAAATCTGGAATGTGTTTTCTCCAGAAGGAGTGGGTGATGACTTTCCCCACACTAGAAGTCTTCATAAAAAACTTATGTATGTCATAGAGCACATTCCTTTCCTTCTAACAGTTGGACTAGGTCTCTGAGGTAACTACTAATTTTGACGTTCTGTGCTTCGGTCTTACAGAAGAAATTAGATGTCTGCTTACACCCACCCATGCATTTTTCTGTTGACTTCTGGGGTCCTGCTATAGCAAAAATTCTGCCAGTAAATACTTGTGCAGCATTCCCACTAAAGCCTCTGTAAAGAATTTGCACTTTGTAGATCTTATGGTACCATGGGTTCTTGGAGTGATAACTGAGATTAATTAGCAGCCCTGGCAAGAGCAGTGATTTTATAGCACTGGAGTCAAATAGTGACAACTTTCATATTTCTTCAAACTCTGGGTCACAGAGTAGACAGTTGGACTTTGAATGTTCAAGACCTGAGAATTTTTTTCCTCAATCATAAATATGCTGCCTTTCATCATTGTTATTGTGCTTTCACTTGTCTGCTCCAGAAACACATAATTGTGTTTATATTTCATAGAAAGTTGTCTAGCTTTTCCTTCTACCAGCTTGCCTCTGCAGACTCCAGTCTGTGAGTTCTGATTTTATTTTTGTGCAGTTTTCATTTCAAGGGGAAAAGAAGAGAGGTTGAAGCAGATGGTTGCTACCAGTTTGGGGCCACAGTTGAAGACGACAGTGTGACTGATACAACATAACAGAACGTGACTGACAATAAGTGCTAGGAAGATGAGGCTTGTGGGATCCTCTGAGAGATGATTCTTTTGAAAGGGGATTTTTGAAAAAAATCAAGATTTAATTCTATGAGCATCTTCTGGGTTTCCAAGGAGTCAAGGGAGGAAACTATTAGGGTGGTGTTTCTATCAGCAGATAAGCTAGAGAGTTGTTCAGAATTCTAATTTCAAGATTGAATTTGTCTAGAAATAGCACTGGCTTTGGAGATTTGTTGTTTAGTCTGAGTCATGTCTTACTCTTCTTGACAAAGATACTGGAGTGGTTTGTCATCTCCTTCCTCAGTTTATTTTCCAGATGAGGAAACTGAGAGTCAAGTGACTTACCTAGGGTCACACAACTAGTAATGCCTGAGGTTAGAATTGTATTCAGATCTTCCTGACTCCATATCTACTGCTCTACCCATTGTGCTACCTAGCTGTCCTGCTTTCTAATTTGTAAAATTAGGGGATAGACTCATCTTTTTGAATTTCTAGTCCATGACTCTATGGTTCATAAGTTCATAGAAAGGCAACTACTATACTGTGGAAAGCAAACTAGACTTGCAGTCAAGCGGATCTCTGTTCCAATCTCACTTTAGATATTTACTATATGACCTAAAGCAAGTTGCTTAACCTAGTTGTGCCTCGGTTGCCTCATTTGTAAAAATGAAAGGATTTGATTTGATAGCCTCATAGGTTCCTGCTAGCTCCTCATGTATGATTCTGTGATTTAAAGATTATCTGAAAAATTGGGGAATTAGATTAAATTCTCTATTATGCTCCTTCTAGTTTTAATTTCTATGAATTTAAGGTGTGAATTTTCAGCTACCTGCTCTGGACTATACTACCCTAGATTTAAAACTGGAATGGACTTTAGCGTTCATCTAATTTATCCTCTTCATTTTATAGAAATTTAGAGAAAAAATTAAAGGTTTGTTTTCAGGTAGAAAAGGCAGTCAGGATTTAAACCCAAGTCCCCTGACACCAAAGCCAGTATTCTTTCCAGTGATACAGCGATGCTTTTTCTGTCAATTTGTAATTTTCTGGGCACTTAAACTCTGCTAATTAAAAACTGAATTTTGCTCCCAAGAAAGAATGAAGATATATACACACATGTGTATGAATATGTACACACATATATACACATATACATATATACATATAGATACATACACATATATAATTTCTGTTTGTGTGTGTATTTGAGAACTAGAAAACATATAAGCTTCAGGGGAAAATCATGTCTCACAAATGAATATACAAACCTAGTACTAGTTAGGGCTATCAACCTTATGAGAAAATACAAATGTCTCTACAATAATACCTTTGAGTTAATCCATATGATTTCCTTCTTTGGCTAGTAAAAGAAGTTTATTTGTTTCTGTATTACCATTGAAACCTTGTCAGACTACCTGTTCTGCTCTGCTACTGACTAGCTCTTTGTGTCCATTAGCAATGGATTTCTTCTTTATGAGCCCCAGTGACTTCATTTGTAAAATGAGGAAGTTAGTCTACAATAATAACATCTTATTAGCACAAACTCATTTCCTCTTGGTTCGCTTACCAGCCCTACGAGTTAACCAGTAAGAATACTCTTTCCCTCATTTTCCAGATGTGGAAATAAGCTCAGAAAAACTCCTTGACTTACCCAAGGTCCCAGAGATGGTAAATAGTGTGCTAGAGACTTGAACTCACATCAGTATCCTTGCCACTGCACAGTTCTAGATTACTGCTCATTCAGTGTTACTAAAGCAAAGAGTGCTGTTATTCCTCAGTTATTTCAGTAGTGTCTGACCCTTCCTGACCCGATTTGATGCTTTCTTGGCAAAGACACTGCAGTGATTTGCATTACCTTCTACAGCCCATTTTACAGATGAGGAAAATGAAGCAAATGAGATTTGCTCAGGGTCACAGACCTAGGAAGTCTCTGAGGCCAAATTTGAAGACAAGTGTCACCTGGCAGTAAGTATGAGAATTACCAATTCCAGCACACCAAGACTCAAACAGTTTCCCTTCTTGTTGGTAGACAAAGCAGCAGTAAAAGAAGTGGATTCCACTTCACTGAGTATTGAATGCAGAAGAATAACCACTTGTCCTTGGGTAAATATTCATTTGAAAAGTTACTAAGGATGAAGGGACTACCTGTTACCACTTTGTCTTCTCTGAAAACAGCAGGGCACAATGTTAAGAACCTGGACTTAATCACCATTTATTTTCCACTTCAATATTCACTGTGAAGATAATAGCAAATCAAGGCACCCAGCAGTGATATATTTCTCAGGCCAACTGTTTGTTAGAAGATTGAAAGGCTCTAGGAAGGTCCAGAAAAATTTTTTTTTTTTTAAATGCTGAGTTGTGTCCTCCCCCCGCTGCCCTGTAACTCCTCCCTGTGAGTCCCGGAGCCTTTATACTATGGAGGGAGAGCACCAGGTTTCTCCCACCTCAGCACAACAGGGTGATTTCTGAGATTTCTGATCATGCTCTGCATGTTAGCATTTTCAAGTTAAACAACTGTTTACTTTCCTTCTAAAATTTAGAACTATCCTGAGGTCAGGAAGTAATTTGCTAAAGAGAAATAGGAACGTCATGATTCTTCAGACTTTTTTCCATTAATCTCCTTCCTCACTCTGCCAGGTTCTTGCTTCAGGGAAGACCTTTCCAAAAGAGATTAAATGGAGGAATCAAGGCAGTTGTTCTCCTTCCAAAACTTTATTTGCAGTTTGAGACTTGATTTCTTGAGTCTGCTTTCTTTCAGGAATACTACAGAGTTTATATTTATCTGGCATTTTTTAGGAAAAGTATCTTCATTTTATAAATATTAAATCTGAAGTTCAGAGGAGGAAAGGAAGGAAAAGGAGGAAGAAGGAGGGGGAGGAAGAAGAAGAAGAAGAAGGAGAAGAAGAAAAAGAAACAAGAAGAAGGAGGAGAAGGAGAAGAAGAAAAAGAAGAAAGGAGAAGAAGAAAATAAAGCAGAAGGAGAAAAAGAAAGAAAAAGAAGAAAAAGGAGAAGGAAGAGAAGAAGAAAAAGAAGAAGAAGAAGAAGAAGAAGAAGAAGAAAATAAAGGAGAAGAAAAAAAGAGAAAAAGAAGAAAAAGGAGAAGAAGGAGGAGAAGAGGAAGAAAAAGAAGAATCCCATCCCTCAAAGAGCTTAGACATAAAGGAAAACTGAAAAGTTAATACTGAGGTGGGGAGATGAGAAAGTTCGAGTGGAGGGGAATGGTGAAAGTGTTCAGAGTCAGGGATAAAAAGACCAAGAAGGCAAGTGAAGGCATAGGTAAGGGTAGCTTGGTTACTTCCTCAAGTTGGAGGTTGTAGAGCAAATTCATTAACAGGAGTTGGGTCCCAAAGGGAATGAGGCATCTTCCAGGGTCAGAAGGTTCTTGTGAAATGTAAAGCAGAGAGAAGTGAAGGGACCTTGGGTTAGCATATAGAAACATAGCTTTTGTTTTTGTTCTTTGTTCAAAGATGTCCTAGAAATCATCTAAATCAATTCCCTCCTTTTCTAAGATGAAGTAGCAGAGACTCATACAGATTAATTGTCATGTCCAAGGTCACACAGGGAGTAAATGGCAGGCCCAGGATTTGAAATGAGAACTTCTACAAATATAGAGCCCTAAAATCCATATTTATTGCTTCTATAACTAGTGTTCCTTCCACTCCCAATTACATTCTTTCTTCATGCTTTCCATCATATAAACGTTTTCTTCAGTATAAAGGTTTAGCGAGTTTATTTATCCAGTAAAGATGCATATGTCCTTATATCTTTTTATCACAAGGGTAAGGAATTCACATGAAAATCTCTCTCAGAGTATGAAAAAATTGAAGGGGTACTACAAACTAAAATGTATAGGTGCAACACTTTCTGTGTTCTATGCTGTCATTTCAAGAAATTCCAGGATTGGAAATGTATGAGGTTAAAGATTCTGTTGTCCTTCAGTCTTTTTCACTTGTGTCTAATTTTTTGTAACCCCATCTGGGGGTTTCTTGGCAAATACACTAAAGTTTGCCATTTCCTTCTCCAACTCATTTGGACTTGGAGATGAGAAACTGAGGCAAACTGTTAACTGACTTGCCAAGGTCACACACCTAGCTAGTATCTGACACCAGATTTTAAATCCGGAAGATGAGTCTTCCTGACTTCAAGCTTACGACTCTATCCATTGCATCACTTAATTGCTCCTTTATCCATTCTATAAGGTTGAGGTTGAGGATATGTTAAAGAAAAAAAAGTCAGCATGGTACAGCAGGAAAAGCTCAGAAACTTCAATCATGGGGCAGGGCTTCAATATCCAACTTTACCACTTATGACCTGTGTGACCTTGATCAAAATGCATAAATGCTTTTAGTTTCAGTTTCTTTATCTGCAACATAAGGGTGTTATTAGATTAGTGGGTTAGATGAGCACTAAGATCTTCTTCCATTTTAGGTGTCTGACATACTTGATTTTTATGAATTTAATGTTTACCTATAAAACTGATGTTTAGGTTTTCATTATTATTATTATTTCAACAAATTCAACAATATTTACTATGTAACAGTTATTTTGACCTTGTTGTAGGAGCTAAGGGTAGATACAAAGACAAGATCAATGATATTCTTAAATCCCTTAAGAAGAGTGCAGATCTATTTGAGAATGAGTCATTATGTGATATATGCTTTTAACAGATCAAACAGTACAATCTGAGCAAATTCAAGAAATTTAACTTGAGTGATCAGAGAAGGCTTCATGGAGGAAGCAGAATCTTATTGGTACACTGTGGGAAGAAAAGGATTTCAACAAGCCAGGAGAGTCTGAGACAGGGATAAGAATAACATTGGCACTGATGAACAGTCTAGAGAATTCCACATAACATGCACAAGATTGAGTGGAAGAAGGAGTGCTCCAAATGCCTGTTCATTGACACCCTGACTAGTCCTCTTTCTCTGGAAAATTACAGCCTTCAGATGATGAAAGAATAGCAAGTCTTTATTCTAATAATCTACAAAAGAGGTAAGTAGAGGAAAACTAAAAAACCCATCACAAATAGCTTTAAGAAAAAATAGATATGAATATTCTGCAAGTCAAAGATTCAACATCAGAGAATTAGAGATGTGGAAGGGATCTTAGATAACAGCAACTAAGACAAACCATCCATTCATTTAATAAATCTTTAGTGAGTTTCTAATGTGCGTAGAATATTGTGGTAAGTTCTATGGAAAAAGTAAGTTTGGATAAGACAAGTTTCCAAGTATTATTGAACTTTCTGGTGGAAAACATGGACAATAACATATAACACTAACATACATTCAATATGTATATTAGAAAGTTAGAAAACAAAGATATGATGTCAAAATGGGAAGCCTTATCAGTTTTGGTCTTGGGAATCTGGAACAGGGTAGACTCTGTCTTTTGGTGTGCTTTGAGTGAGAACTTAGATGACAAAAGATAAAACATAGATATTAGACTTGACTTCTAGGTATCTTGAAATGGGGATGTACTCTAAAATGAAATTAACCATATCAAGAACATAGAATACTTTCCTCCCCTCACTTCCCTACCCCCATGTTACCATCTTGGAAATTTAATATGAAAAGATATTCTAAGTATAAGGAATATCATAATCAAATGTTCATAGGTAGGAGAGAGTAGAACATGTTGCAGAAGTTAGAATGGAAAGAATTGGTAAATTAAATGGCAAAATCTAGAAGAGATTCTTTTTCACATGGTCAGTGCATAAGTATGTTTTTAATAAACTGATCTTCCACCTTATCATTTTACAGTAGCACATAACATTACTAAAACATTTCCCTTTGTTTTTTTCTTTGTTTCTCTTGTATATAGCAAGTGATTAACACATTTGTTAGATTAATAACTAAATGTTAAAACTGCATCTCAGAAAAGATATGATACACCGAAGGTCACACAGCTTTTGATTGAGAGGTAGAACCATAATTCGGACTTAATGGCTTTCTTTCCACTATTACTTGCTGACCTACTCAAATCATGGCAGAATATGGAATTTTGGCTGCAGAAATGGGTTGGACCTAGGATGAATGTCATCCTCAGATGGCATTGCTTTTTTAAAACCTTTACCTCTGCCATATGCCACTGTTGACACACATGGAGCTTGTCATCCAATCCAGCCAATCAAAGCTCCTGATGTTTTTCAACTAAACTTTGTCTAGTTCACCTCATCTTCTAATTTGTTGTGGATTATTTAAACCCAAGTATATAATTTTATATTTATTTCTATTATATTTATCCTCAACGGAAGCAACCCAATATTACATCCTGTTGAAATCTTTTGGGGATACTTGTTTTCTTCATGGAGAATGGGTTAGAAGTATTACCTTCACACTATTATATCCAAAACAATTGTCATTCAAACTGAATCTGTTCAGTTTCCCTTTCAAAGGCATCATTAAAATTACTAAATCATAGCAGATGTCAACTCATGGGATCAGAGGATTTGCAGCTAAAAAGGAGCATTCAGATAGACAGTCTAGCACCTTTGTTTTGTAGCTGAGTTAGATAGCTGAGGTCCAGGAAAATAATGAGCTTGCTCAAGATTATCAAAATACTAAGTACAAAACCTTGCCTAATGATTTTGAAATCTCTCCCCCCATTGCATATTAGGCTAGGAAAGAGGAATTATAACATTTGTGACTTCATATTATGATGTCAATCAAGACCATCTGGTTGATATTTTTTCTTTTCTTTTTTTTTTTTGCCATTAAGATAGTGGGAAAATTGCCACTTTTCTAGTTGGATTGTGTCTGACTTTTGAACTCGTGAAGCTTTGCTGTCTACCTAGTAAAGAAACACCTTTTGAAACCTGCTAGAGAAAGTGATATTTCTAAAGCTCAAGAAAGTGTGAACTCTGCCACTGAGCACATTATACTGCTCCACTGTCACAAGACTTGGTATTTAATTTGAATGTTGATAGTGCTTATTTAAAAGAAAATGAAGAAAAAGGGGAGAAAATATCAGCTGGAAGAAAATTTTGATAACTAGATTTTTATTATTACAAGCAAAACACAGAGCTGGGTTACTACATGACTCAGGCAAATAGTATGGTATAGAGTGATGATCCCCAATGTGGGGACTATGTTCCCATAGGTGGATCAACTAAGATTCTAAGGAGACTGTACTTATGATATAGTACATGGGATTAGTCAATCAGAGGGTGGAAAGATGTTTTGCATCTCAGCCTCTCTCATTACCCACCCTTAGGCTTGTCTCCACTTCCATCTTCACCCAATTCTCTCTCAACAATCTCTCATTCCACCTCTTGTCAAAACTGGCCTCTCTTCTGGTGCTGGACTCTCAGTGTGGCAATAGCTTAACTGTGACCCCACATTCTGTCCTTCAAATTACCTTGGTTCACAGCTGTCATAACTGTCAGTGAGCAAGGCACGGATCTGGAGCACAAATTGGTGTGTACGAATCCTGATGTCTTCTCTAGTTTTTGGTGAATCAGTATGAATCACACAGAACCAGAAGTCATGGAGAATCTTTGCCCAGTATCTAATTATAGGATTTCCATCTCTACTCCTCATCTCAACTCCACTATTATAGTCAGGGTCTCCATCATTATTCATGTTATCCAGGTTCAAGACCTCAATGATAACTCCATCTTCCTCATCCCACATTTAAAAAGTTACCAAATCTTGTCTTTTCTACCTTCACATCTCCCTATATTCATTTTCTTCTGTTTAATTACTTCTTATTCAGACCCTTAATGTCCCTCTCCTGGATTCTCGTTATGGACCCTAATTGATATCCTTGCCTCCTATTCAGTCTCTCCTGACTGCTAATGCATCCTCTACACAGCTGCCATACTGGTATTCCTAAAACACAGAAACAAATACATCATTCCCTTTGTTATTGATTTTGTGGTTCAGACCTTTATGTCATGTCTGATTCTTTATGACCCCATTTTGGGTTTTCTTGGCAAAGATATTGGAGTAGTTTGTCATTTCCTTCTCCAACTCATTTTACAGATGAGAAAACTGAGACAAGCAGGGTCACATAGCTAATAAGTATCTGAGGCTTGATTTGAACTCAAGAGGAGTCTTAGTGACTTCAGGTCTGACACTCTATTGACTGTACCACCCAGCTGCCATGTCCTTACTCAATAAAATACAGGAGTTCCTTCTTGACTCTAGGATGAAATATTATTTCAACATTATCTCATCCTTCTAAATTTCTACCTTATACATCTTATGCAATGTAAAGAAACATTGATACAATAGTACACTGGATAATGTAAATATAATTAACTGTATGTATAGTGGGTACATGTGATTTTTTTTAGTGATATGAATGTATAGTCAGAAAAAAAGTTTGGAAACAAATGATACAGGGGAATTTAGGTGATGAAGTAGATAGAACACTGGTCCTGGAGTCAAAAGGACCTGAGTTCAAACTGAGCCCTAGATACTTACTAGCTGTGTCCCCCTGGGCAAGTCATTTAACCCCAACTGTTTCAAAAAAAAGAAAGAAAGAAGAAAGAAAGGAGGAAGGAAGGGAGGAAGGAAGGAAGGAAGGAAGGAAGGAAGGAAGGAAGGAAGGAAGGAAGGAAGGAAGGAAGGAAGGAAGAAAGGAAGAAAGGAAGGGAGGAAGAAAAAGAAAAGTGATATTATAGCTCAAGTACTGGAACTGGAGTTAAGAATGCCTGAGTTCAAGTACCACCCCTCAGAGTTATTAGCTGTGTGACCATGGGAAAGTCACAGTGCCTTCATTTGCAAAATGGCAATAATGATTCTTAAAGTATGTAACTCAGCAAGAATTATTCTGTGGGTTAAAGGATATAATCTAAAGTACTTTGTACATTTAAAACCATATTTTATATATATATTATATATACATATATATACAATAAATCCTTTAAGTGGGTACTATATAAAGAACTGCTACAAAAATCACTATTAATCCTATTGTCTACTCTTTACTTGTTTTCTCTGATGAGATTAAATTCAAAAAATATAGTGCATGAATTATGTGCAAGGTTTAGAGCTTGGAAGTCCAGAAAGAGTGATTAAAAGTGATGTATTCCCTGTTCTCAGGGTCATTATAGTCTACTGTGGTAGGGTGGGAGAAGATGAAAGTATGCAAGTAAGTATAATATATGGTAGGTTATGATAAGGAATAAAAGAAGATATAGATACAATGGTCTGGGAAAATTTGAAGAAGGTGTGCCTGATTTAATGGGTAGGGGGTGATGATTAGGAAGGAGTTCACAATGGCAATAACAACTGAATTGAGACTTCAAAGAAAAGAATTTTCATTGACATTTGGGAAGACAGGACATATTCTAGGTATGAGTACACATGAATTCAAGAAATTAGGAAGGAAAAAATGATGTCAAGGAATGGTAAATAGTTTAGTTTGTGGGGAATGTAGAACATGTTAATGGCAACAAAATGAAATAAGACAGAAAATGATAGTTAGAGGCAAATTGTTGAAAGCCTTAAATGGCATTCTCAAATTAGTAATGATGATTGCTAACATTTTATATAGGACTTACTATGGCATTATGATAAGTACTGTACAATTATTTTCATATTTGATCCTTACTCCAACCCTGGAAAGTAGGTATTGCTATTATCCCCATTTTACAGATGAGGAAACTGAGACATATAGAAGTGACTTGCCTAGGGTCATAAAACTAGTAATTCTCCGAGGATGAATTAGAAAGATATTCCTGACTCCAGGCACATGGTCTATTATCCACTGTACCACCTAGCTAATAGCTACTCTATAGAGAGCACTTGAAAGTTTGTGAAGCACTTTACTGGTGCTTTCTCATTTGATCTTCACAACAATCCCATGAAGAAAGTGCTATTGTTATCCCCATTTTATAGATGAGGAAACTGAGGCTGGGCAAGGTTGTTATGTGCCCAGATTCACACAGCAAATAGTAGGTGAGTGAAGCAGGATTAAAATCCTCATTCTTTAAGTGTAGCTCTTTCCATTTTGCTATGCCAATTTCAAACCACCATAATATAAACAGTACCAGGTTAGCAACAAAGTAATTTTTTTAATATGGTAGACTATGTCTTCTTTACTCTTATTCTTGTTATATATTTGAAATAAATATGCTTTTTAAAAATATAGTTGTTATTATTTAGTTAAATAGAACTGGGATACTAGCTGTAGGTAGCAGAGGGAGGAACATAGGAGAAGAGGTCTTCATTCTGTAGTAGTGGAGACATACCTTGATCAACTCTGAGATGAGGTAACTAATTGGACTTTATCAGTACAGGGCAAGGACTAGTACTGAAAGAGTCTAATTGTCATTAGAGTTCTATCCAGAGTTATTTGCATCCAACTAAAATAAATCCTAAATATTTTAATCACAGTCTCTACAATTTAGTAGAGGTTTTGTATCTGCTTCGTGAGTGAAACCTGACTTGGGATTTCCAACACTGGGAGTATATTTTTCATGGCCCAATTTTAGGGAACTGAATGCAATTAAAAGAAAATTTAATTTCTAGTTAGATCCTACAGGCCATACTGTCAGAGACAACATTCTAGAGCTTTTCTACTTTTGGACTGATCATTCCTGCTTCCTACAGATTGTTTTTGGATAGTTCATCTGCTGTCATTTTAGTTATGGTAGAAATTGACTCCAGTTTAGTGTTTGGAAATATTAGGGTCCATTTGTCCAACAAAATCCCATATAAGGTCCAGAATGGTGAGGCTCTATCTTTCTTTGGATAACACTTTCTATCTTCTACAGTCATCCAAGCTAAGTAACTTGGGAGACATTTTCATATTTTATTCCCCTAAGGCCAGTTAGGGTCATACAACTAGCAACTCTCTGAGGCTAAATTTGAAAGATATTCCTGACTCCAGGCATATGGTCTATTATCCACTGTACCACTTAGCTAACAGGTACTCTATGGAGAGCACTTGAAGGACCCTAAGAAGGTCCTGTAGTAGCTGCAGGAACAGAGTATGAGGATGAAGAAAAAGAAGAGTAGGAAAAGCAATGCCCTGGAGGCAGGGTACCTGGCCCTCATCCTATCATCATCATCATCATCATCATCATCATCATCATCATCATCATCATCATCATCATCCTCATCATCATCCTCATCATCATCATCATCCTCATCCTCCTCCTCATCATCATCATCTTGCTCATCACCACAGTAATAATAATGATATTTATATAGCACCTATCCTATGGCAGAAAATGTGCTTTACAAATATTATTTCACATGTTTTTCAAACCCTGTCAAGTGGGTAGTATTTTAACTCAATTTTACAGTTGAAGAAACTGAGACAAAGATTGGTTAAGTGACTTGTTCAAGGTAAGAGGGCTAGTAGGTGTCTGAGGCCGTATGTGAACTCATTTTTTCTTGACTTGCAGCTCTGCTCTTTATAGACAGCACCACCTAGCTGACCCCATTCCCAACTCCTTATATTTTATACATAAGCAACCAGAGGTAGAGTATCCTTTCCAGTGTTACGCAGTATCTGAATGGTGCATTCACAATACTTCTTATACTATTAAGACCAATAATCTTTTCACTGTGCCTTGGACTTTTTTTTAGTCTCTGTATTTGTATGCCACTGGATGCTTGGAACCAGATTCTATTGCATTATTTTCCCCAGGCTTAAGTATGCTGTCATCTTATGATAGGCCATGGTAATTAAGGTGCTGCACTGAATTGCCCAGAGAGATAAGACTGAACTGATTCATCAGACTGGGAATACTAAATGAAAATGCAGTTAGAAACAGCTTTTTAGCATAGCTACAGCCAGTTAAGCTGGAATGAAAGGAGAGAGGGCAAACCTGGCAGCTGTCACTTCCTTATTCTCTTCTGTCATTCAGTAGTCAACAAGCAGGCATTTATTAAGCATTTACTCTGTACCAAGCACCATGGTAAGTGCTAGGGATATAAAGAAAGGCAAAAACTGTACATATCATCAAATAATTTACATTCTAAATGGGATGCCCACATACAAATGAAGAGTTATATACAAGATAGATACAGGGTTTGAATGGGGTCTGTATAAAGGCTTATATATTTTTGCAATTTCTACCCATTCATTGGGTTCTCTCAAAAACTTTGGATTTGACTGTGCAACATGGAGACACTGACACAGGACCACTCAGTATAGCATGCCCACATCAGAAAGGGTGCTGTGCTCTATGAGCAAAGCAGAATTGATGATGCAGCATGAAGTAAACATAGGATTGTGCAAATTTGGAGCACCCATCCCAAAAATTCATACGGACTCTCTGTGCCCAACCTGTAGTGGAGTATTCCCAGCTCATATTGGTCTGATCAGTCACAGTCAGACACACTGAAACTTCACTTTATCATGGTGATTCCATTTTGATCCTCTTCAGAAATGAAGGACAACAACCAACCAACCAACAACCAACCACCCATTCATTGTCCCTTTTTACAACCTCTGCAGGCCAGAAGAAAAAAATCATAATTATAATCCATTTTTTCCAAGTGGAAGTTCTTTATGTGCCTCGAATCAGCTTTCTGGATCCCCACATATCTCCTCTTCTGGCTAACTAGGCACATTTTTTTCAGTGAACTATTTTTGACCACTATATATGAGCAAGGGTTCATTAAGAATAGGAGATCCAATATTCTTACACCTTACATTCCTCCTGTATTCTGTGATCCAATGACCCAAGAATCCTTAATGTTCTTCAAACAATATACTCCATTTCTAACTCCAAGCATTTTCACTGGCTCTCACCCATGTCTGGAATATTTTTTTTCTCATCACCTTCCAGTGTGTTCCTACAAGACCTAGCTAAAATCTTACCTTCTATGGAAAGGAAGCATTTCTTAATTTTCCTAATTCCCTTTGATACTAGATTTTGCTCTATTAATCATTTCCAATTTATCTTGCATAGTTTTTGTATATAGTTGTTTTGCTATACATGCTTTTCATTACACTATGAGCTCCTTGAAAGCAAGGACTGTCTTTTAACTATGTTTGTATCACCAACACTTAGATTGGTTCCTGAATCATGGTAGGTGGTGAATAAATATTTATTGACAACATATTCTGAATAGTTGTATAGAGAAAGCCTAACCTAACAAAATCTCTAATAATCTCTAATAATATCCCCATGGAAAAGATATTGGTTGGATAGTTGTAGATTTTTGTGAATTTGGAACTGGTTGAGTAAGAGATGTTGTTCATCTAGATCAATCAAGAGAAGTTTGGGAACTTGGGTCTCCAACTGGGGTGAGCATTCATCCTATCTAGCTCACAATCAGACTGAATATACTCCTTCTGGATCATCATCATGCTTCTCTGTCCCTGGGCTCTGGAACTCAAGTCCCCAACATAGGCTTCTGTTTGGTGAGCATTCATTGGAACCCAGACCTCACACCATAATTCCCTAGAATCTTGTACCTCATACCTTCATCATCTCCTCTGAACTACACCCCACTTTGAACTCTAGTTCTTAGATTAGTAATCAAATAAGCTACCATTTCTAGAAAGGATGTGCCAATCAACTTTTCTATGACTTTAATTATTACCCTTGACATACTATTACTCACACACACTGTTTTCCCCTGACCAAATGGAAGATCCTTGAGGATAGGGAATATCTTTATTGCTTGCATTTAAATCCACAGAATTTATCACAGTCTAGCATACAATAAGCACTTGATAAATGATTTTTCATTCATTTATTAAAGTGTTTAGCACAATGTTAAATCACTCCATCCTTGGTCCAGTGTTGTTATACTTCTATTTTTTTTAATTCCATTGAATAGTTCTAAAGGCAAGATAGAATGTATAGACATAAAACTAGAAAGGAACAGTATTAAAAGATGATGGAACTGGAATAGAAAATTATCTGTATTTGATGGCCTGAGACAAATTTTTAAAATTTAAATCCTTAATTTCAGTTCAAAAAATGAGAATGCAGAATAATCAGTTTTTGGAAATATAGCTAGAGAGTAGTCCATCTCTTCCTCACCTCCTCCTTACCACCCCTCTCCTCAAAAAAAAGGAATTGGGAGACATTGAACAGAAAATTCAAAAATCAGTCAATTGTGTGACATGATAGTTAAACAAACAAACAAAACCCTACAGTGATCTTATGATGTTTCAAGAGAAGTTTATTGTCCAGAATATATAGTATAACTGTAGTATATTTTGCCTGGATCAGAAGCCTAGAATATTGCATCGGGATATAGAATCTGTATTTTAGGAAAGGCATTTACAAGCTAACACATGTCCAGAGGAAAAAGGGGTGATTCAATTCAATTCAGTAAGTTTATATGCTTAGTATAGGCTTAGGCTCCAAGCTGTGTCATTTGAGATTTGTGTAAAGAAGCATGTATGTTGAGGCTGAAGAAGACTTTTTTGGAGTACTGCTTTCTCTTCAGATGGACTTTCATATAACAGAGAGATTATAGTATGTTCTATGTGACCTCAGAAGATAGAACTAGGGGCAACAGGTCAAAATTGGAAAGAGAAAGATTCAGCTCAACATTTCCTTCAGTTATAGGTTGGAATAGGTGGCCTCTGAGCCTGCTTCCAATTCTGCCATTTTTTCTGATTTTATATAAATATGTTTTCTTTTACTCTAATGTTGATTACAGGTAAATCCTTGGTTTTCCTTTTAACTATCATCACTGTAAAAAGATATACACTTTTATTGGATACCAAGAATTATATTCCCTTCTTCAACTGATATTCCTCATCTCTCCACTTTTCTGACTGTTCTTTTCCCCAATACTATATACCTTTTTTCTTCTTTTTTCCATTTTCTGTCTTTAACTTTGTGCACCTTAGTTTGTGAATAAATATGTACATTTATATGTAGCTTTCTTTACACTTTTAAGTATTATTTTCATAAGACCTGTATTTTTAAGAAATACTTTCTACTTTTCAAAATATAATTTGTTTTTTCTTGGCAATGCAAAGGCTTACTTCTTTTATTTCTTCTTCAATAAAATTCTTATCCTCCTATGACATTTTTGAAAAACCTTATTATACAAGCTGAGCTCCAATTTTGTGGTTTTAGATTTTTAATTTTTTCCTCAATAAGCTGTGCTTATTGTGGGGGCAAGCAAATTTATAGCCAGTATATGATTATTTGAGAAAGATCAGAGGACTAAAATGTTGACATAATATTCCCCTTCTGACTGTAGATTAAAGATCACCCACCAATTAACCTATTTTTAGCAAAGTACAATTCATTAGGGGGACCAAGCATATCTGTGTCCTGACTATAGTCTGACCCTCATTGTGATGATTCCACTAAAGTTGGATTGGAGAGAAATGAAGAAACAATGGGATAGAAGTAGAGAGGCTTAAAAATGAGTATATGTAAATGCCCTAGCTTATTTTTACAAATGACAGTCTCTTACAAAATCTTACAAATGTCACACAGTTTGGTATGTGATAACCTTTGACAAGTAAATTGTCATTTATTATTAAAGGATTATTATTCAAAGGAGGATTATTATTCAAAGAATAAATTAGAAGGTGTCTTTAAATGCCCAAGCACTTTCAAATCTTTTGCATCAAATAGGTTCTACAGCTTAACTAAAACATGAGTGTTAAGAGGTGTGGTCTCCCATGGCAGAAAGCTTAGTCTTCTCTAGAAAGAAGCATTATTCATATAACTCAATGTGGCTTTAGCATTGTGATGCATGCTTCATCCTCTAAGATGAATTCCTTGACTTCTTACATCTCCCTGCTCCCAGCCAATAATAATCTAAAACTTCCTTGGATATTTAGTCACATTTGGTTTATTCCTGTCTGATGTACTCTTCACATTTGGTTTTCATAGTTGTATGGTATATTTTATATATTTTCCCAATGCAGTTAGTTTATAAACTCCCAAGATGACAAAATGAACCAACTGTCCCTTCTTTGTTGTGAAATTGAAAATTGACAGCCCACTTTATATCATGTTACTTTCAGTTTGGTATTATCAATGATTAATCCCTATGTATTTGTTGATCCCTTGATTATGTGAGTTTGAGCTTCCTTAAGCTGACTCTTGTAAAATTACATAATTGATATTCCATGATTAATCATTGATTGAGAATGGTATCTAGGCAATGTATCTAATCAGAATCAATTCTTGTGAATCAAAGTCAAACTAACTTCTGTTAATAAAATTGGTAAGAGTTTAACTTCCCTATTCTTATGGACTATAGTTAAACCACAAAAATCCTAGTCTGTATGCTTTTGTTAATTACAGAGAGAGATGAGTCAATCTTGCCTACAACAGGACTTTCTACAAGAGAGTAGTCACAGGATGTTGGTCCACCTGGTGAGAAAATGATGTAAGCAGCATCAACCAATTACTGTTGAAATATATCTAGTTAGCAATTGTTTAAATGCTATAAAAGAGTTGCTCTGCCTGTCAGCTGGATCCTTGACTATTAAGGGGCCTTGGATCCAATTTATTAGTATTTTCTAGCCATGCGTATATGTTGCTCATGCTTGGGACTTTGAACCTTAGTTTCTCATTATTGCAGATTTGTATTGTGCCATTGCAGAGGTGTGGGTGTGAAACATTTGATATACTTTATGACTTGGTTGATATTAGGTAGTTTCGGTGATCCGCTTTTCTCCTGAATTATTTTTATTTATTTGTTTCTTTGTATTACAAGGAATGGATCTCTAGGTAAAGGAAGGGAGAGAGATTTAGACATGAAGGAAAAAAATTAAAGATATTTTTAAAAGAAATAAAAATCATAAGTTTCTATGAGAAAGAATTCTATCTTATTAATAATTCATTCTCCTCCGGTGCCTAGCTATATACCATATTTCTAGAATTCCACCTTTCCATTCATTGTGTTTCTAGCTATCTCCTAAAGACCAGCCTATTCTCATCTCACTCAGCCCTCACATATCTCTCTTAAGCTATTTTTATGTAATTTTTTGCATTATTACTGCATCTGTTTGTGCTCTTTTCTTTCCTTATAATGTAAACTCTTTTAGGGAACCAAGCTTCCATTTTCTCTAAACTTTCTATGTCCCTCAGTACAATTCTTTTCCCAGAATAAATACTTAAGAATGGTTGTTGTATTCTACTGAATTAGGTGCTCAATTTTCTTTTTGAAATGAAAGAACAAATGGATGCTACTTCAGGTTGAGGTTGCCAATGAGGTAGCTCTAAGGCCTCAGTTTATATATGTTACCCTATACCATGTTATAGAAGATCAGGTGACTGATCTGATTGCAGTCTCTGGTACCTCAATTTGGGCATTGATTATAAGAAGTATTGAGTATTATACCATTGAAGACTGAGAGGACAGCATTAGGAAGTGTGAGAACTCTCACTGATTCAAGGAAATATTTGTGGAACTGAGTCCTTCATCATTGCCCAGTACAAGAGAATAGATTAGACATTTGTCTGACTTTCTTCTAAACCCAGATAAAATTCTGTCTTCTACAGGAAATCTTTCCAAATCCCTTTAATCTTAATGTCTTACCTCCGTTGATTCTTTCCAAATTCTCCTGTAAGGGACCTGTTTATATATAGTTGTTAACATATGGTCTCCCTGACTGGACTGTGAGTTTTTTGAGAATAGAGAATTATTTTTTCCTGCCTTATCTCCAGAGCTTAACACAGTGCCTGCTATATAGTTGGCACTTAGTAAACATTTATCATTTTATTGACACAAAGGAGAATGATTTCAAGTGGTATCCTGTTGCCTGACTTCGGTGCAATGTGAACGATATACTGAATTTGAAGTGACAAACACCTGGATTTGACCTCTGTCAAACTCAGTTTTCTCATTTGTAAAGTGATAAAGTGTCTGTAAGTGCGAGGCAGCCTAGCATTTTAGATTAAAAGAAAATCCTGAGCATTGAAGACCCTGCATTCAAATCTTAACCCTAAAAAACACTAGCTTTGTGACTTGGACTACCCTACCTCTCCATGGCTTAGCTCTCAAGGTCTATAAATTGCAACGCAGGTGTGGATTGTAATGCCTTTACTTCTCAGGAGACCCCCATAGGTCTAGCCTAATATGTTATCTGAAATATCTACGTCACAGAGTCCTTGAGAGAGTCAAAATAGACAATGTAGCTAAAATGCTCAGTAAAATATAGTATATAAATATCAGTTAGCATTAGACAAGTCTCGGAGTCTGAACATTTCTTTGAAGAGACTCTGTGGAATCTAGTTTCCACACTAGAATGAAAGCTATAGAACTGACTAGTCACTGAGAAGTCTGGAAAGTTGTTGAGATCTTCATGTGGAGGGGAAAGATCACTAAACAGTCTCTCAGCACATATCCTAAGACAATAACTAGGAAATACCACCACAATGTAGGAACCCCCATTGTCTAGCAGCCATTGAAAATATCTGGGGTACAAGGCATCCTAACGATCCTCTCTGTAAACCAAAAATGTTGATCTTCTTACATTAGTTTTCAGCTGACTGAATGAAACCTAGACTCAGAAATTGAAACTGATCCAACATCTGACCCTGAAATTTGAGGTGATCAAAAGAGTATGGACCCAGAAAAAAAAGAGAGATGTTTACCTGGAGGCTGAGAATTTTGTGATACAGGGATAGATCATTAGAGAGGGATAATTCACCTGTGTCCAGCTTTAAAACCCAAACTCCCTGTTCTAATTTCTAGCCTACCTAATTCAGTGGCTCTCCCTTCAGGGACAGATAAATTCAGTTCTGTATGGTGTGTTGTGAGCTATTGGGTATATGAAGAATGTAACTCTCCAGATGAGGGAAAAAATGAAGAGAAGCAAAAAAAAAAAATTAGAAAAGAGTAGGGTTGGAGGAAAAGTATTTCATGAACATGAAAGGAAATTTACAAGTAGTATAAATTATCCCATTAGGAAAAAAGATACATACACTTGTACATATGTGTGTATGTATATATATATATATGTATATGTGTGAATATATATGTTTGTGTGTGTGAGTGTGTGTGTATAAGAGCAATAGTTCTTAAACATTTGTGTCATAGAGCCCTCAGCAATCTGGCAAAACTTATGGTCCTCTTCTCAGAATGTTTTTAAATAATTGAAGAAAATGCTAAATTTCAGGTAGAGGTTAGTGGGGAAAAAAGTAATTTTCTCTGATACAAGTGCATATTTGAGCTTTATCTACAGACTCCTTAGGGTTCCAGGTTAAGAAGTCCTACTTTAGGAATTTTTTCTCTAATTCAATAGTACAAATGTGTTCACTAAAAATTTCAATGAAATAAGTTGATTAGGAACTGAATTAATATTTACTATAATTGTCTGGTTTCTCATGAAAACACCATCAAAGATTGAGGCAAAATTAACTTGCAGCATCTTCATGAGTTGTGAAAATATTGACTCTTTGCATCCCTCAGTGTACCAAAGCAGCTTGCTTTAACACAGGCTCAGCTCTCCTGTTAAGAAATCACCTGCCCTGTAAGAAAGGTAATAATAACTCATCCATTCCCAGAGAAACAAAGAAAAGTCTGCACTTTGAGAGCCATCATTTAGTGGTCCAGTGTAGCCCTCTCATTTTGAAAATGGGGAAACTGAGAACCAGATGGATTCTAGCTGTTTGTCCAGCAGTACATAGGGACTAAGTTATAGAGGTAGGAATCAAATCCAGGTCTTAGAATCACAGGATCATAAATTTGGTGTTGGAAGGGATAATGCAGAGTGTAAAGTCCAATGATCTGTATTGCAGATGATATAATAAAGATCCAGAGAAATTCAGTCACTTACCTGAGGTTAGATGACTAGAGATGATGGTATTCAAACTCAGTTATGCCTAAAATATCCTCCTTTGACTAGTCCCATTGTACCTCTCACCTCATCCCCTCCCTATAGTATGACAGAACATAAGCAATATTTGACATTTCTAAGGCACTGTTTACCAGTCATTTTCCTCATCATGGTCCTAGGTATACATACACAAGGCTCTGGTGTATAATTAGGGAGTGTACAAACACTCTCTCTGTCTCTCTGTTTCTGTCTCTCTCAGCCTTTGAGTCAGGGCTACAAAATAATAAAAGTACTTTTTAAATAGTGCCCTAGAAATGATTATTATAATAATAATAAATATAATGAGAAAAGTATGATTATTATTATTTAAAAATTAATTAACAAACATGCATATATATGTGTACATATACAGACATAAATTTTGTGTGTATACAAACATATATGCAAGTAGATATATACACAAAGCATACATATGCACCAAGTGTATGCACACATGTATGTTCACATGTCCATATATGCATATTGGTATGTATGTATATAATAAATTGTGGCTGCATTATATAGGTATATAACTTCAATAATGATATCTGGGAAATTATATATTGTTTTAAAGTTTTCAAAAGTTTTTAAACATATGATCTACTTCAAACCTCAACCCTCAGAGGCAGGTATCACAGTCATTATTAGCTCAATTTTATAGATACGAGATCTCTGAGTCTCAGAAAAGTGAAGTGACTCTCCCAAGCTAGAATAACTAGTAAGTATCAGAGCTTTTGTGTGTATTTTACAGATAAGGAAAAATGAAAGTCAGAGAAGTCGAGTTATGTCCACATTCACACTGCTCTTTAGTGATAGGGCTGGAGCTAGATCCCTGGTTTTCTGGACTAGTGCTTCTTTTACGATGTATTTGTCATAATCACTAAAATTATTCAACAACATATTCAATTCACAAACATTGGCAGAATAGATGAATTCCTAGCAAGCTCAAATCGAGGTTTTTTTTTTTTATTTCATTATAAAAGGAACTTCTTACATCCTGACTTTTTATCTTAAGCTCAATCAAGACCTGAGAATGTATGGATAATATCTATTTGTTTGTCTGTCTGTCTGTTTGCCTGTCTGTATATATGCTCCTAAAGTGAGTAGGAAAGTAGATTTCCCTATATGAAATCCTCTTTAATGACAATTTCCTGTAAAAAAGTCCAACTTTGCCTCCAGACTTCCTTCAAATCTTAGTGATAGTGTCATCTTCTGCAAGATGCTTTTTTAAATCCTCTTTCATCTCTCTCCAATGCATTCTATATATCACTTGACTATCCATACTTGTTTACATGTTGTATCCCTCATTGCACTGTTTACTCCTTGACAGTAAAGACATTTTTTTTGCCTTTTCTCTACCTCTTAGCTCTATACCTGGCCCATAGAAAGTGCTTAATAAATACATGTTGACTAAGGCAGCTGAGTAGGTGGCACATTGTACAGAGTGTGGAGACTAGAGTGAGAAAGACTGAAATTCACATATGAACCCTAACAATGAACAGCTGTGTGAACCTGGGCAAGTCACTTAACCAAGTTGGTCTGCCTCAATTTCCTCAACTGTAAAGTCTGACTAATAATAGCACCTATCTCCCAGGATTTTTTGAGGATCAAATAAGTAAATATTTTTAAAGTGCTTAGCAAAATGGCTATCACATAGTAAATGCCATATAACAATCATTATTATTATTGATTTACCCTGACATCAACAACCAGATCCTTGTGCCATAATCATTGTAGGGTCTATGTGAATGTTAGTAGCTAACATTTATGCATTATTAATAATCAATTATTAACTGGATAAATATTTGTCTATAGGCAGGTACTTCAGACAGATTCACAACAATAGAATGGATTATGATTTGGTAAAAGCAGTGTTTTTAAAGACAAAATACTAGTACAAAGGCAATTGATATGTTTCTAAAATAACATTTCTCCTTTGTAGAGGCACAAAAACACTGCTCAGAGTCACTTCTTTTTAATGTTATTCTGAAGAGATCTCAAAGAAAGAGAAGAATATTTATTCTTACCATTCCTATTCCCCTCTAGTTCTTTTTATCTCTTCCCTTTTCATTTTGAAGAAAATTTTATTTTTGTCCAGTTTTGTGGTATCAGAAGCAGTATGTGCATTAGGAAAAAAGGGAAAAAAATAAAATTTAATAAGACTAAGTGCCTGGGTTCACATCCCTGTGCCAAAACTCATAGGTTGTGTGGCCTTGGATAAGTTATGTTACTTCTCTTTTTCCACTTCTACAAAATGAAGTCTATATCACATCTAAGGTATCTTTCAGCATTAACATTCTATGCTCCTATTTTTCACTCAACCACCAAGAATACAGATAATTTGAAACTTCTATTTAGCTCACTCCAGTGTGTATAGTTTAGGAAATCAGATGTGTATTTGATAATTGACTCATTAAATCTCTTTAAATGTGGAATTAATTAGGCAAGCCCCATAGATTCTACACAACACATAGAGAAATATGTAATGCTGCATATTACAATCAAAAAGAAGTGAGAAGGAAAGAGGAACCTTATTTAATTTTTTAGCTGTGAATTACTGGAAAGAGAAAATATTTGCTGATATTTTCAAAATCTATTATAAACACAAGCAAAAGAACAATGACATCTGCGATGCAATTTATTATTGAATCCTTATCAACAGTTTTAAATTTGCATTAAATGTTATGAAAACAAAACATAACTCTCTGTAAAAAGTGATAGATGTTTTATGGCACCTAGCAGACACAAAATATTTTTTCATAGATCATCTAATTTGATCCCTCTCCTCTCTGTTCACTGTTTCTCTCTTGGTAATCTCATCAACTCCCACAGGTTCAATTAGAACCTGTATGTGGACAGCTCCATATTCTAAATATCCTGCTATAATTTCTGTCTTGAGTCTCATTTCATCAAATTCTTGTTGGATTTTTTGTACTGCTTTTCTACTAGGCATTTCAGCATCCACTTGTCCAACACAAGACTCATTATCTTCACCTTTAAATTGACATCTTTTGCAAGCTTTTCTATTTTCACCTAATCATCAAGGTTCTCAATCCCAGTTATCTTTGTCTCTTCCACCTGTCATCCCAATAGTGAATCTGTTTTTAAGTCTTGTCAATTCTACTTTGACAATGTCTTCCTGCACCTTTCTCTTACTCTCCACTCCTGGGCTTACTATCCTTGTGAAAATTCATTATGTCTAGCCTTCTAATCATCCTTCCTTGTAGTCACTTCCTTATTCAATCCATCTTTACACAGCTACCAAATTAATTCACCAAAAGTAAGGGTCTCTCCAAAGCACTATTGTATTTATGAACTGTGAGTCCCTGTTTCCCTTATTTTAAAATACAGGGTATTTAGTCTCACATTTAAAACCTTCTATTATCTGTCTCCAGGCTACTTTTTTTTTCATTGTTGTGACTCATTATTTGAAGTCCTTAAGGATTTTGAAAAGTTCATTTCATGCTGCTTTACTTTGCACCCTCTAAATTCTGTGGGAATACTAAACTTGGTATTCTATCTCCCTCATCTTCTTGAAATGCACCCTCTAGCTATCCCCCTGAAAATGCCCAAGTTGTTTCAACTCTCAATTTAGTTGCCACTTACTGTGGGAAGTGTTTCCTGATTCTCCCTTGTGCTTTCTCTGCCTAAAATTCTCAGATCATCTTATGCTTGTATTCAGTGTGGAGGTTTTATTTCTCCAGTCTGTGTCCCCTTAGGTCCTTGAGGATAGAGACATTTTTTCTTCTTGCTTTCATATCCACAACACATAGTGCAATGTAAACTGAAAGTGGGCATACATTAGGCATTGAAAAATGCTTATTGAATTGAATTCAATTAAATTCAGTTCAACTGAGCCTCACATCAACTCTGTGTGGTAAACAGGGTAGATATGAATATTCCTGTATTACAAGATTTAGTATAGATTTAATTTTCCCAACTAAAAGCAGCTAGAGAGTGGAAGATCTGAGTCATTACCCATATCTCTTGATGTTAAGACCAGAATTTTTTCTATTGTTTCTTAGTAGTCTAACAGAATATGTTGTTTATTCTCTTACATCCAAATGAGATTTTCAACAGAACTGAGAGAAGTACATTCCCAATCTCTTCAGGAATGCATGACCATAATTGTGATCCGAGTTCTTTACTCTTTATAGTATGTTTCATTTGGCATTTCTGTAATGGAATTGAAATGGAAATGGAATCTATGGGGCATTCTTAACTAATTCAGCTCTAAAACATATTTAATTAGTCATTTATCTAATAAAAATCTGAATTCATAAACAGGGCACATCAGAATGTGTTGGATAAAAGTTGCAAATTGCCTCTATTCATAACGGATGATTGAACCCTCATTAAAGGAATGCAAATGCAAAATGATTTAATTATAACTTTAAGAGAAAAATGGCAATTAAAAAAGAAAAGCTATAAGTGTTATTAGGCACCTTTCTGTGGGAAGTTTGACGGTCATATTTGCCAAAAGAAGGCAATCCCACAGTAGAAAGAGAATTATGTTTGGAATCATAAGACCTAGTGGATATCTAGATCTGATGCTTATTACCAATGAGACTTTGGACAGATCACTTCTTCTCTCCTGACATTATTTGCTTCCTATACTCAATGGTAGAATTAAAGAGATATACTACAAGTTCTCTTACAATTCCATATTTTCATCCTGTTTAGCCACCAGGTCACTATAGCGACAGACTTAGCATTTCAATGATTTTGACCCCTGATGAGAGAAAGCCTTGTAACATGATTAGAGAGGTAGTCTTAGAAAGATCTGTGTTCAAGGCCTGCCTTTTAATGCAGTGGTTCTCAAAGTGAAACATATGGTCAACACAGTCAAAAATCAATTTCATAGTAGTGCTAAGACCTTTCAGTTTCTAAATGCCAAATACTGATTGCTATAGCCCACATAAATAAAAACTCTTTAGCAGATTCTTAATAATTTTTAAGAGTATAAGAAATGATGAGCTCGATGATCTTAGAAAAAATATGGGATAATTTGGACCAAATAATGAAGGGTGAAATGATCAGAACCAAACGAACATTGTACGCAGTAACAGCAATATTGTTTTAAGAATGACTCTGAGGGAATAAGCCACTTTGAATATTATAAATACCCAAATTAACCATAAAGGAATCTGAAGAGAACACTAACTGTATCCAAATAAAGAACTGATAAATAGAAGTACATATATAGAATAATTTTACACATATTTACCTATTTGTGTCTAATGATAGCCATCTCTCAGGTGGGATGGGGAAAGAAAAAAAAGCAAATTTGCATGATCTTTGTTGTGTATTTAAAAGGAATAGAAAGTTGTACATAGTGAATTTGTGGTTTCATGGACAATCATCTTTTTTATTATACTGTGTGATGGAAATACTTGTTTTATTCCATAAATTTACAGTAAAAAAAATTTTAAAAAAATTAACAAGGAGGATTCAAACTCAGTTCTCCTGACTCCCAACCCTCCTCCCCCCAAAATGTAAAAGGTTCTTTAGACCAAAAGAATTAACAATCACTGCTCTAGAAAATACTGGATATGTGACTGAGAATGACGATGAACCTCTCAGTACTACATGCAAAAGTGCCAAATTGTAAGCTGCTAAGAAATTCTGACTAACATAGATATAGGGATTTTCCTCAACTGGGCTTTCCCTATATCAATTAAATTACCAGTCCATTTCCTATCCTAATGTCTAATATGGAGCACAACCAAATTAAATAATCATATAGTAATATATAATAATAATAATCAATCAGTAAGTACACTTAACTATCATATGTCAGTCACTGTGCTAAGGGTGAGGGATACAAAGTCAAAAGTAAAGCAGTCCCTGCCTTCAATGAACTTAAAAATCCCAATAGGGAACTGATCTGTACATGTCTACAAAAGTGCATGCATATTCATAATATAGGCAACATGAATAGAGTTCAAGGAACCGAGGGGAATTTGGAATGATCTTGTGTGGCTATTAAACTTAAGCTGAATCTTAAAGGAAACCAAATATTCTGAGAAGTAGAGTTGAGGTGAAAAATAAGAGCCTTCCAGGCATGTGTGGAAGCCAGTGCAAAGGCACACAGATGGGAGATGAGACACCTAATAACAATAAGAACAACATTTATAATATTGATTCACATCCATACCATGATTCCCTTATAATAACCTTATAATGAAGGTGGGGCATATATCATACCATGTGAATTTTATATGTGAAAATATAAAACTTATACTCACGAACAGGGTGACTTTTTCCCAGATATACATGAAGTGAAGGTAACAAGATTTTGAATCAGTATAGACACCTAAAACTTGCTTTGTGTGGCTGACTTAGAAAGTCATTGTAAGCTCTATTTAGGGGTATGCTGGTAAATGTTTAATTAATTTGTTTGGGACAGGAATGTACAAGTGATACGTGTTTAAGTTTAATGTGCATTTTTAATATTTTCTCAATTACTTTCTTAGGTCAAAAATGAGTAAAACAATAAAGTATTTCCTAATTTGTGGCATTTGCTTATTTCTGAGGTTTAAATGCTCAAACTAAAAATTTAGTGATCACTTCTCAAGAGTCCAGAAGCACTGTTTCCAGTATATTGCTGGCCCCACTCATGATCATGCCTGCACATAAGGGCCAACTGGGGAAGATGCCACAATAAAAATCTTGGATATTTGGTAAATGAAACAGAGTGGGACAGATTGTCAACTCATCAGTATTCACACATATTTTAAATTTAAACTTCTGCCTGAAAACTTGTCTTATACCCTACCTCAGTATTTAGATTTGGATATTAGACATATATCAGTATAGCAAGGATTGATGACTTCCTCAGGGTAGGAATTCCTTCCGCCATTGAGATAAATCATACCCCATCTTTATCTTACTCCTGGTTCCTTAAATCTTAGAGAGGTTAAACAACTTTCCTGTGGTCATCAGCTAATAAGTGTCAGAAGAATGATTTTATTCTATGTTTCTTTGGTATGAATACCAAGTGTATTCATACCAAAGTGTATGAATACTGCCTCTCTGAATACCCTGGCATATACCTACCCTGGACTTTTGTTTTATTTATTATTGTTCTCCTACCAACTCAGA